>NC_081145.1:2706194-3006194 GCF_958295425.1 Solea solea | reverse complement strand
TGTTACTGTGCAGTTCAACAGTTAGAAACGTGGCATGAGAGGGATTTTCTGAGAATTAGGATTATTCAGAAAGGTGCATGCTTTGTCCTTTTAGAGAAAAACAAAGTTTGAAATGTGAACAAACAAAATGACAAGAAAAAACAAACAAACAAACAAACAGAAATGTATTCCATTATTTTGTAATCTTCTGAAAGGGCATAATGCACCATGTGTGTGTGCAGGGAACACTTCCTCTGTGAACCTGAGCAGATAGTAGCTTGGTTTTTAAGTTTTGCCATTTCCATATGTTGTGCTAATGCATTTATAGCTGTAATAAGTCAAAAGTGGGTCAGTCTGTGGTTTACCCTGTGGTTGGCCTAATGCAACAAACAGGCATTCAGTGAAGAAAGGCACTTGAGTCCACTCTGTGCATGATTATGTTTAATCCACATTTTCTAGTAAATAAACATGTGGTGCAGCATTATTCTTGGTTTTTTTTTCCGCTTGTTTTCGCTGTATTTGCTTTTATTGGATATTACAATCTTTGTGGGTCATTCTCAGGGAGACATGGGCCAAAATATCTCAGAGTTAAAGGCAGCTAAACAGCCTCCTAACAATGTGCCAGTGCTCTGCATCAACATATTTTTCAGTCCTCAGCCATATTTGGGGCAAGGTCAGACTCACGGGAGGGAACTAAATTATCCAAGATATCAGAAAGGCTAGCTTTTTTTTTCTGAGCTTCACCTTAGTGAGGCCACAAAAACCAACTGGAGCTGCTCAACATTAAAAAAATATGTAATCTTTTTTGCAGGTTTTTGGAATTAATATTTGGCAACCTTTGTTTGTTTGTTTGTTTTTTTGAATCTCAAATGACACTTGATATACTGTAGAACGAAATGTAGCCAGATGTCACAAAATACACACTCTTTAGCCATGGTGTTTATCTCCATTCAAATCAAATTAAACCTTCACACTGACACAATGCCATTACTATAATCTGAGCTTGAGGCGATTTTCCATGAGCTTTGATACATAATATGGGTTTAATTCAGTTTTAGGCTCCATGAAAACTAAAAACAATAGACAATTGAAAATTAGTTTCCAAAACATTTCTAACTGAAAAGACGTGTTTTATTTGAGTTTCCATCCCTGCAGTCCACTGAACAAATTAACAAAAGTATCAGGATTAAAAAAATGACCATCAATTAGAAATGTTGTCCTGTTGTGTAGCAGGAGTCATAAATACAGGAGCACTTGTGACCCTCATGACTCTTATATACTGAGACCACAGTCAGAGTTTCACTATTTACTATTAAGTGTTTTTGGGGACTCAGTACTGGAAACTGCACAATTGTTGCCCAAACTATTGTACCTCTGCTTCTGCTTTTGTCAGTGGCTTTTTTAAAGTGATGGTGCAGCTAGTGCATTATTTAGCCTTTTGCCTAGTTTAAGACCTTTAGTGGGTAAATCCAATTCAAATGACATACACCTATGGTTTTTAAGAATACTAATTCTTAGAACTAATTCTAAGTATTTCTAATTCTAATACTAATTCTACAAAACACTCTTTTTGACAAAACGGGCATAATGTGACGTAAGAAAAGAACATTTTAACCATCAAAAATGCTATGAATAAAATACTAGGCACATGCAAAGACAAAATCACATTCCCATATCTACATAGTACCCAGCCTCTGTAGAACATACAGTAATATACAGTATTCACTCAAATGACAATTTTCCACTGTACAGTTGTAGTACCTCCTCAACTGCAGTGACACACACAAACTAGTGACTTGTAAAGCAGTTGTTTTCAGTGTACTGAATCATTGGACTCAGTGAATGAAAAAGATTTCTTCACAGAATCTTTCAGTACTTCCTGCATGACCGGAGCACAGACTCAATCTGACACAGAAAACACGGTGGAAGGGGTTGTGACGCGGCTCGCTATCGGGCACTGGTTTGCAGTCGCTAAAATACACCAGACTCCTTTGTGAATTATTGAGATTTTAGAAATGTCCTTGTTATATGTTGGAGATTAACGCATGTCTTCAGGATTTGAAAGTGTTCTTTAACTGATCTACAGTTCGGCATTGTTCGGTTTGATTCCTGAGTTCAGCTGAGTTCTGGAACTGTATCGTGCCAAAAGTGACAAAACAGCAGCAGTGACACTTCTCATCAGCTGTAGCTGCAATATCTGTTATTACAGACTGTAATAATGAAGATCTATTGATATCTAACTGCAAATAAAGTAACATTTATTTCTTGTGTTTCTGTAACAAATGTCTGTGGTGCAGTAAAGGAGTGAAATCCATACACAGTTCTTCAGCATGTAACTTTTAAAATGTGGGGCATAGCATGAGAAATGAGTGATTTCCTGTCTGTGTGTGAGGTAGCAGGAAGTTAGAGATACATCCTCCCCTCTGGCTGAAGGGAAGGAAACAGTGTGAATGCAGAGAGGATGTCATTGACCTCTCTGAGGAGAGTCAAGGCTCGACCTTGAAGTCTTGCTGACTAAACATGGGACTTGAACATGGACAGAACATGGACATGACTGCTGCAGCTCCCGTCATGGTCTGATACTTGTTTTATTTACGTATTTATTTTACAATCACAAAAACATGTACAGTATTTTCTTTTTTTGAAAACTGATGCAAATCACTGGCTGTTACTATAACGATTTCTTTAATCTGACTCTAATATCAGCATGAAATAGTGACAAGTGCGTTCAAGTCAACTCATCCTACAGAATCAAACTTGCTACTTGCATCAGATCATGAAGGTAAAAAGCAACTTCCTGGATTTATGAGCCTACAACGTGGGATAAAACCATTTGGTTTTTATTATTCCATTTAGTCTTAGCCGGACCACAAAGTGGTTCTGAGAGCCTGTTTTATGTATTCAGCTGCTTTCCCCTCAACAAGCATGTGGAGCCGCTTAAATAAACCATCAACCAGAGCACAGCTGCAACAACAACCGATCGATCGGAGGCAGGTTACTGTCTGAACACTGCGCCGCTGGCACGCTGGCTTCAGCAGGTGGGGTGGGAGTTGTAATTTGCTGCTGAAGGGCTTTTGTGCCTGTCTGACTTTAGAAAAACTGTAACTTGTACCTCCCTTGATAGATAGCCATGAAGGCTGATAGAATGTGTGTGTTTGGGAAAGATTCACCACTGTATAAACAATCGACTCCCTACCTTCCACAACATCTGGGAACTCTCAAGTATTGAGGCAGAAACAAATAACCAGGGACTTGTTAGTTTCTGATTAGATTTTAAGCAAGTCATCATGGCTCGTGGAGTTCCCCCAACTGTGCTGAGTAGCCAGTCATACACAATACACAAGAACAAGACAACATAATGGCACGACTAAAAGCAAATCAACACCCAGGGCTTAGAAGAATTCAGCTTGTCGATCTTTATATTTAATTCTAATAGTACAGCTTCTCTAATACTTTGAAAGAAAATTCCTTCTGCCAACAGAAAACAAGTTATGCAACTGCATTGAGAGCAGGGCCCCACTGGCTGGAAAAAGGAGAATCTCTGTGCGGTGTTACTTTACCAAATTCTATGTTCTTCTTTATCTCCTTAATCTCCTTGTTCAAACAAACAAGCAGCATCAGATTATTCCCTCTGTCACTCAGCTCAGTGTTGTTTGCCTGCTCTTTTTCAATGAAAACCGTCCATATTATCAGTAATCCCTCCCTCCCCCTGTCTCTCTCAGTCTCAAGTTTGGACGAACACTGTGAGTAAAGTCTGGGCCTCTTTTCTTTGGCTGAATAAAAATGTAGTCCGGTTTGAATGTCCATTTTAAGCAGAAACTGCACGACACAATTCATTTCTATGAATGACTCGCAGCCTTTCAAAAGAAATATCAGCAGTCTTTCACAACTGCACAATGTGTTCACGCACTGCATGCAGTTCACACACTGGAATGACATAATGTTGAATGAACTGTGTGTGTCACACAACTTGTTGCATCCTTTCTGTGTATCTGCATTTGACTTAAAGCTGTGTATAACTTTTAAACGATTAAACCAGCTCCACACAACTCTCTGTGTTTGTCAGCCTAGCAGTGTCCTTATGTTGCCTGGCAACATCACCGCTATGCATACAGGAAGTGATTTGTTTTTTAATGCGAAGACAGATGGAGACAGGTTGGAATGTGACTAAAAACAGAAATAAGTGCCCACAAAAGATTTCAGAAGAACTTCTACTGCTAAAAAAAAATGGTGTTTAATGGGGTAATTGCTTCTTGCCCCCACCTGCCCCTGCTCGGCTGCTGTATACACACAAACACTCCCTCAGAAAAGGACACAGCAAGTAAGTAAGTAATGCTTCACAAAGTATGTTCATGAAGTTACGTGCTGCAGCTTTAATTTCACACATTTTCTCACAAATACAAGACGAGACAATCATGTCGGCTGCAGCTGAACTTTTGCATTGCAGCACAGTGCAGGGTTTGCCCTGCAAATCTGGTTGCTAGACAATCTAAGCCAATTACAGTACGGGGTCAAACGGTTAACCTCTATAATATACATTTCCCAGCCCTTTTCTCTGAGCTCGCTCGTCATCCCTGGAGAAGAGTTATGCACCAGGGCCCAGTGTCCCAGGCGACCTAGTTTGAATTGGCTCAATTCATTAAGCCGGGACCCGTGCACAAGCCTGAGTTCACACAGCGAAGACTCTTGCAGCAAACAGCTGCTGCACATTCCTGATGGGAGGGCCAGGCAGATGTCCAAGGAAAATCAAAGGGAGAGACAGGGGAAAGTTTATGAGCCGGCGTTTGCCAACCTCATCGAGAAGCTCTCCATCCCTTCCTCAAAGACAGGGTGCAGCTGGCGGAACTCATGGTCCTGTCCTGTTTGGGGCTGCCCTGCTTCTGCCTCTCCCACTCCCTGCACTGCAACAACTCAACATGCTGACAATATCACTTGTCTTCTCTTTGCTCTCTGTTTGAACCAGAAAACCACTTTTGGCACCAGTGACGGTGGTCTGGCCGAGGAGATGGAGTCATCATTAAATTTTATTTCTCCCCGACTTTGTTGCACTGAATTCATAAGTCAACCTTAAACCTAAAAATAAAATTAAAAAAAAAATATGAGCACACAGCCTTTAGGAGACAGGAATAAAATTCATACAGTTAATGTTAACATTTTGTTTGGCATCTGTGTAGAATCTGAGCTGTTAGATTCATTTGTGTTTAAAAAGGTAACTTGATGTTCCCACTTTTTAAAGATGACTTTTAAACCTTGTGTGTTTGACTGCATATTTTTTAGTGTTTCTGTATTTGTTCTCTTTCTGGAGTGTTATTATAATTCAAATGCAAATGGAATGGAGATATTTAATAATGTATTCTGTTTCCCTATTCTGACATGGTTGCAGAAACCACCTGCTTAATATGCAATTCTTTGACAATTCAAACACAATTATGAGTCCATGCATTTTTGAACAGCTGTTCTCAAATGCATATATGCATATGACACTCATCCAAACTGTATTTACAGCATTTAATGTAAGCTGAATCAGAAATGTGACTCCGTGTTTGTGGATTTCAGCAGAGAGACAATTGCCGTGCACTTGGATCTTGGCTAGTTCCTTTGAAGGCAACTTTGAAAGAGCAGCAGCAGCACGCCCGCACCACTGCACTGTCCCATCATTTATCATTTTACAAACAAGGACAGGAGCATGGTCATGCTTATACTTTTCTCCCTCTGTGATACTTTTCTTCTTTGTCCTGCACGCCACCTCTTAACCCACAACTGTCTCAGCTCTATCTCTCCACCCTCCCCACTCATCTCCACCCCGACTCCACTGCACACAAACACAGCAGGATGCCAGTTGTAATCACGGTTGGACACAATTTCAGGGACAATTTGAAGACTATTTATTATCCTTGGTCAATAAAAAAGGAGGACAGGCATTTTGCGGATGTTCATTTGCAATCTTTTGACATGTTAATAAATGGATGAAGATAGATTCACTGTACAGACACTGTCTTTGGAGGATTTTGTTTTTGTTTCAAATAAATATATGAATGCAAACATTTAAAGCTATTATAAATAACATATGAATCTACCTCACATAAACCACAGTCTATGCTGTTTATGTTTTTCCTTGTGTTGTTATTGGTATTTGTATATTATATTGTTGTTTTTTTTGTTGTTTTGTTTTTTGAACATGTACTTGTGATTTTTTTTGTTTAATTCCATCAAACCACCTAAGAAAAATGTATGTAAATTAGCCAGTGGCTATAATCTGGCATGTGAATATGCCAGATTATAGCCACTGGCTAATTTACATACATTTTTCTGATGCTCATTAATAAACAATTTCCCTATTTAAAGAGATACATAAACAAACAAATAAACAGATTATGTACAGTATATGTATAAAATCCAGTCCAACATACATATAGGCTCCTGTCTTGTTGCTAAATTGAATATGAAGTGTGAGAGGACTCCCCTGGGAAACCAGTGATAAAACCCCTGGTAAATGGTGTTGCATCCATTCGTAGCCTTTCCAGATTAGGTGGATGGGACAACTCCCCTCCAGGGGAAAGTTCCTCAGCAGGGCTTCAGGTAACACAAACCCCTTAATCACTCATGACCTGGCAGCTAAGAGAGAGTTAAGCAGCAGCATGGGGCCTCCCATAGTGTTCCCTCCCTTCCTACAACATCATTAGCAGCGACACACGACCTGCCTGGATCCATCCCACTGTTTACAAACACCGTCACGCTGGATAAAAGTGTGGCTTATTTTAGAAAAGTGCTTGTGATGAATGTTGACAGCCTTACAGTCCAATTCATGCTAAACTTTCTGATCATTTAGTCCCAAGCGTGCCGTGTAAACATTTGTAATAATGATGTGCCAAATGTAACTCCCACTACTCTATGACAACATGATTGTTTTTCAGAAGCAAACCCGCTAACACACACTCTTCACAACAGAAAACAAAGACTTTGTGTTTGCTCATGTCGCCTGTGTCGTGTTGTATCTCTCCTTTAACACAGTTTTAGGGCAGCACACACACACACACAGGTCCATTTATCAAAGTGAACTTTTAAGGGGAAAAACATCCTGAACAGTGGTTGAAGGTTTATATGTCATCAGCCATTAGAGCAACCCAGGGTGGTGCTCAAGTTGTGCCCTTGAAAAAGCTGACAGCGAGGTCTACAGTACGTTAGCAGAGGAGTCTATAAATACAACACAGTACATATAACACGTACATCTGTGACAGGAAGGGGCAACGTGTTGCTGCGAGTGCTTCAATGAAACCTTGAGATTTTCAACAGCTGAGATTACTCTCACTATAGCAGGATTATAATGTTTGTTAAATGTGCTGGAGTTTTGGAGAGCAGTTATGCCAACAGATTAGACACCACAACCAAACACGACCAGGATACATGCTCCTGAAAAAAGTTTGGATGTTTGATCAAGAAGTCAATTTAAAACTTAGTGAAGCAGCAGTAATGTCAATGTGTAATAGAAAGAAGAAGTGTAATATATATGGTCAAAAATTTCAATTTATTTCTTCATTTTATGTAATGAGAGAGTTTATAGACTACACCCTGTGGTATTCATAAACAATTGAATATATGATTTTGGACATTTTAAATTGTAAGTTTAACCTGTTTATGTTCATCAGTGTTGTAGATTTATTTTCTCTCCGTGTACATGACGTTGTAAAAACTGTCCCTTAACCTACTGTGTGTTGATAAGTGGAAATGAAATGGTTAGTGTCATATTGACTGTTTGTTTTTGTTTTTTTATTGAGTATTAATATGAATATTTCTTGTTGCAGCTGCTCAATCTTTCCTTATCAACATTTCACATCGACCTCTTTGTCACAGCTGTGCACACCTGCTGTTGTTGCCTTTGGCATGGCTGACTTCTGCATATTGATACTTTCCTACTGATCACTGCATGTGCACCATCTCTGAAAAAAACAAACATGTCTTAAAGTAATACAAATGAACTTAGGGTGATTCTGCAGAAAGCTGGAGTTGTGGTTTAAATGCTCTTCTAATGGTCACTGATATCTGATGATTGTCATGCCATGAACAATATAGTTGCATAAGCAGAGAGCTGAAAAATGCATTCCCTCAACGCCAAGTTTAACTCCATCATAATATAATTTTCAAAGTGCACAGCTTCTTCGACAGAAATGTTTGCAAGGGGCAAAGGCTAACATTGGTCTTTAAGACCTGGGGCAGTTGGTCCATGAGCTGGAATGCGGGGGGAGGCTTGTAAATTAGAGACCTAATGAAAACTCTCTGGTGTCCAACTGAAGCAATCATCTGGTTAGAATCAACCAGTTATTCCACTAATTTCCCTCCAGCTCGCTTCCAAGCCCTCAATGCCTAATTTAGGAGAAAAGTGCATGTTCCATTTTACACACCTGCAGTTTGAACTGGAGACCGTGATCTTTACAGCAGCAGAGCTTCCCTTCAAGCAATAAATCAGTGTAAAACAATCCATATATCAATACACAAATGAACACCTCACTGATAATCCTGTTTTAAATAACAGAGGTTGACCCTTAACACTGTTGCAGCATCTTTAACTGACGTTTCTCAGTTGATTGACACTACAGAAATGTACACAACAAATACATTTAAAAAATAACATGGGCAAAGTAGATCTAAAACATCTGACCAAAGACTTGGTCACTACCTTCCTTGGAGTTATTCAACCTTTCACCCACTGGGCCCCCAGAATCTGACCTTTAACCAGATGTCATTTGTTTAAAATCTCCCTGCCAGTTTCAACCTCTGGAATCTGCAAGACATTATAAGAAAGAGACGTGAACAAAGGCAACACATTAGAGACTGGCCTGGATTTGAGTTTGCTGATGCAGTTTTACAAGGGTCAAATGTAACGATAGGGCAAACAAGGTGAGGAAACTAAGATGTTCCAGAGCTGTGGACAACTGTGTCAGGAAAGGGGAAATACACAGACATGTGTGCACGACTGCAAGCGGCACAGTGATGACAGCAAACTGTCGTGCTGTTGTATCGCTGTGATTTATCTCTTTCCAGTGACAATATAAAATGATCCATTTCTGTGGATTCACTTCTCACCTTTGCTTAATTTAAACGTCTTTGTGGACTTTGGTTGCCCTTCAGCTTCATATTATCTCCGTCACAAAGTGTGTTTTACCAGGGAGGGCGGCAGTGAGTGGAGGTGCTGATGTATCGAGCAAAGTTGCTTGTCTTTGCTGAAAGCTTTTGTTTCCTGGGGCTCTCTATTCATCAGAGAGTCTTTGGTGGGAAGAGACATAAAGACAGGCTATGACCCTAGTGTGAGCCCTTTGACCTCTGTGAACCCAATGGGACAGATTTTCAGCAACTGTGCAATCACTATTAGTTGACCGCAGGCTCTGTAGTGGAAAATGGCTGGAGCCAGACAAAATGAATGGAGGGACATGGTGGGAAAATCGAGTCATTTATAGAAGTTGAGAGTCTATTTCAAAAGAAGCGATGGTGGATCAGCTGACATGTGGGGTCAAAGGTGATGTTTGGGCATGATTTCCTGCCACTGTTACTGTAACATCCATGTGTTAAGAGATGTCCGAGACCAAAGCAGTTTGACCCTTAGGGCATAATAGTGAAGGAAAAAATAAACCTCTCACTTAAGATTGCTGATGTCAATGACCATGTTTGACATAGAGCTCTTGTGACGACATAAAAACCCTCTCACCATTTGCCTTACACTCTTGCACTGCATTCAAGTATTGTAATGTTTAATGCAGCTTTAAATCAACTCAAAGAATTTTCAAATAGCTTTCTGACACAACTTTCCACTTCATTAAATTCACTTCTAAAGACAAAAGATTCTGCTGTAAAATGGCTGTGCTCATGTCCTCTCCTGTGAGACTGGCTGTGATGTAGTGGATCGTTTTTCCTCCTGCACTGTCATCTACAAGTGTTCAAGCAAAGAAATACTGGGAGTCCCTTGCCTCAGGGCCGGCCATTAAGTAAATTGGCCTCTCTAGACCTATAGCTGTGTCACTGTCCGTGACGAGCTGCCACCTATTTGACCCAGGGACGGGAGTCCAGTACTGATCAGCAGCTGTTCCGAGACCTTGTCTCTCCAAGCCTGGGAAGTGGTTCCTAATTAGCCTCCCACACCCATAAATGTGTCCAGTAGGTCAGTCACTCCACACTCACTGATCGCACTGATGTGGTCCATGATGACGTTTGACTTGAGCTCCTTCATCAAAAAATGGGAGACAGTTGGTGACATAAGAAGTCTGTATGTGTCAATAAGAACCTCAGAGGTAATCCATCTATACCAGCTAATGGTTTACTAAGCACCTAATCTAATTCAACCTGGAATTAAACAAGCTTTTATCCAGTAACAATGTCTTTGTAATTTGGCCAACGTCATGTCAGTTTTAGCAACCAGAATTTCAGAGTCATTATCTGCAACCGGGCACCAGCTGTTAATCCTACTGGTGTCCAGTCACATGTCCCAGGTCATACGTTCCATGTCTGGATGAGCGCAGAGGTCCGCTAGGCTCTGCATGACAGGAATGTTGTCATCCAGTGATCCTTGTGGACCAACCTGCACATACCTTCAGTCTGATTCCATGTGGACTGTGGTGAATGCTCCCTGTACCATAACACTTCCCAGTACACTTGGTGACACACTCTTGTTTTCGCCAAACCAGTTACCATGGAGTCTGAAGTCCAGCAGACCTGAAACTAGTGATTGAGACGATTAACTCCTCAAGAAAATGTTTACTGATGTTTTCTATCAGTGAGAAATACAAACTCATTTCCAGGATCCTGAGATTTCGGATCGACAGGATTAGAAATGAGCATATTTGAGGGACAGCTCAGGTTTGGAAGGTCATGGTTGAGATGGTTTGGTCACGTGCAGAGGAGAGAAAGTGATTACACTGGACAAAGGATGTTGAAGATGGCGTTGCCGGGCAGAAGGAAAAGAGGAAGACCACAGAGAAGGTTCATGGAATGACACGAGGACAGTTGGTGTCACAGAAAAAGACTGGAGAGACAGGGCAAGATGGAGGCAGATGATCTGCTGTGGCAACACCTAAAGAGAGAAGCCAAACCAAGCAGAAGGGGCTCATGTTCCCACAGACTTCCATTCAAATTGAGTTCCTTTCACAACCAGCGGAGCTAGACCCAGGCTAACACTTCTTCATTTTTGGCTGCGATCCTGCGTCTTTTCTGCTGAAACTATGTGACACAGATACATCTTCTGGCAGTTAGCATGTTTATAGCGCCACATAAATGTAGCAAACCCTGCTTTTTACAGCTTGCTCAATATGTTTTATTTCTTTATTTAGCTCAAGGTCCAACACTGGCAACACAGCGAGGTAGGGTAGCTTCTTCTTATCTGAGTGTTTGGTGTTGTTGTTTTCTTCTTCCTCTGACTTGTGTTTCCTGCACATCCATGACGTCACACTCAGAGAAAAAAACACACTACTACGACTGGTGTTAATTGCCTTACTTTAGCTGGTTCACCAGTTATAACCACGATCTTTAGTGTGAAAGAGGCTTTATCTGGCACTGTAGTTTTGTAGATTCACCATATCCAACCCAATAAAAAAAGAAATAAATGATTTTGATGAATTCAGTATGAGATATAGTCTCTGAATGTAGAGGTGAAGCAGGATGAAAACAGAATAATTCTTGTGCCATTTCTGTCATCACCTTAGATTTGTTGCTAATGTCCTATTACAGACATCATGACCGGGTCAATATTTCAACTGTAACAATCGCTGGGTATGATGATGATGATGATGATGAATGGATGCCCCTACAATCAGCCCGAGCACAATATCATCTCTGACATGTCAGACACAGGCTTTTCTTTTATGGCAGTCACAGGAAACACATCTTGAGAGACTGCCTCTCCACAATCACTCCTCCAGATATTTTTCTCGTCCTTTTCTACCCTCCATGAGTTGTTTTCTCGCAGTTAGCTGGCCTCCACCAATAAAAATGCAAGCCAATTTTCCAGCGCATTAACCCAAGAGATCTTTAATACACAAGAGTTTTGGTGCAAAGGGGACGGCAAGGCCTCATGGAAAGATGGATGGGCCTGCCGACTGAAAGTGGGCAGTTTTCCCACTGCCCTGGTCTCAGCTCACGACAAAGGCCTCATTGAGTGTGATGCTTGACATCAGCATCATAAACTAGTCATTGCTACAAAGACTCTGACACTTTAAAGTACCAGCTACTGCAGCTCTCTTTTTGCTCCTTGTGACACGATTGCTTAGGCTAATCACGTCACTGGCAGTTGTTCCTGTTTTTTTGTTTTGCAGATGCCAACACAGAAAGTTTAGATGTAGCATAATGTCGAGAGGAATCGCTTCACAGGAATTTCACTTTCCTTTCTTTGCAGAATATTAATCATCATGTTGACTGTTTGTGTTGATTTCTATGAGACCGTTGTTATAAAGTCTGCCAAACACTAAAATAGTACACGGAAATATTTTTTCTTTCTAATTTTCAAGTTTGTTGCTTCTTGACAAACATGATCTTTAAGTATATACATTTCCTTTTCAAGAGGAAATGTATATACTTAATTAAAGCATCTGCAGCAATTTGTTAAATAGCATGGGTAATGTGTATTACATATTAATTCTATATGCTATTTTTATACTTAGTTTTTTATTTAACATGCATTAGTCTAATTACGATACATGCCTTTTTTTCTACATCAGAATCAAAAGTATTTATTAAAATACATCACCTTATTTCCAGATTATGACCAGACATGTCTGACTGTTGCTATACTTAAAACATCATTTTAATAGAAAGGGATTACGTAACAGAAAAAAACCAAAATAATCCAGCTCAGTAACCTGGAGATCAGAGTGTGTAGTCGTGTCAGTGGAAGTCTGAATCTCAAACATGATGTCAGCTCAAAGCCAGTTTCAGATTCTCAATGTCATGGAAAAAGGCAAGGGTGCACTTTAATAGATTAAACAGCGAGAGCCAGACAACTGTGCTGCCAGGGAGGTGCTGATGGATGCAGTTGCATGTAATATGAATTCATGCTGTATTGCAACAAAAACATGGGGACCACACAGCATGAAGCATGAAGAGAGAACATGTTTACAAAGCTTAATTTCCTTGATTCTTAATTTTGAAAATTAAAATGTTACCATTTTAACAAAATTGTTTTGCTAAAAACGCTACACTTCTAAAATAAGAAGTGTAGCTCGTGGTGCTATCATACCTTATTGATCAAATCATAATGGTGTTTGACCTCGAGCAGTGCTCACTGTCAGAGGGCACAACAGTATTTCTCTGACAGACAAAACATCCAGAAGTTGAAGAGAACAGGAGAGAGAAGCACGGTTTGTGTGGGTCTGTGAGAGAGGGAGAACGAGAGAAGGGGTGAGGAGGGTGATGCTCAGTCTGAACTCATATACAGGGAAACAGCTGCTTCACATTGCTAACCCCTGGAACAAAGTGAAGATAGTATGTTTAGACAGGTTCAGGCAAGAATTGGAGGTCAGTAAACCTTTAGGGGAGATGCCAGAACTCACTGTCAGCCACTGGAAATACAGGGTGAAATAACATTAAGTCTTTGCTGCTGGCATCTACTGCTAGTCCTGCAGGGGGAAAACAAATGAAACTTTCCTCGATTGTCTCCAGTTAGGTTTTAATTTTGTCTTTGCACAGATTCAAAGTGTTAGACCACCTGACAATAATGTTATTCTGTGAGGATACAGAGGAATCACGGGACTGAACAAGAAGGCAAAGAAGTGTGACACTATTCACCCGTATGACTGACAGCCCTGCAGCTGCTGTGTTGAGCTGTAGGCCGAAGTACTCCACTGTGTTTTTGTCACCTCTTTACTCAGGCATGTGTAATTGATCCTTCATGTGTTCAGAAGAAAAAAAAGAATACTTTAAGGTCTGGAGATTATCGCCCTTTGCCAGCTGGCTCTCATGTGCCTTTGAGTCTATATTTGAATACAGTCAAATGATAAAGAATGAGTCGACAAGGAAACAATTACACATACTGTACAGAGCTGTCAATACAATAACTCTGTCACTGTCAACATCCAGTGTAGTTATGATTTATATACTCTGCTGTAAATGTATGTGTGTGTGTGTGTGATGACAAATTATTATTTTTTTATGCAATGTACTTTTTTTTTGAAGTGAGGTAATCTTCATTCCAAAGAGCATCCATGTCATTTTTGAATGACTGCAGTGTTATTCTGTTAATAGTTATCTGTCCTCAAGTCCTTGACCTCTGACAATTGTAAACATGCTTTTTACACCAGTCTCAGCACTCTTTGACCAAGGGAGTTTTTTTTGTCGACAGTGGGGCCCAGAGATAAGCGAGCAGGGGCTGAACCTGTTCCGGCCTGCACTGCCCTCTGCAGCACCTCTGCTCCACAACTCAGGCACATTTCGCCCAGCCCTGCAGGATCACATGGGTTAATCTCTCCTGACCCTGACGCCTCAAAAGCACAAGCCTGGCTCTTTTGGACTCAGTCCCGGTGTGAACGCACTGCAGTGCCATGGAAGTAGCACACACACACACACACACACACCCTGCTCACTGGCACCAGTTTGCAGACTTCAGAATAGTGAAGATAAGGTACAAGAATGTCAGGAAGTCTGACACCAATGAGCGGTGTGGTAAACAAACAGTTGCAGACGTCTGCCCGCATCCCCTGCCTCTTAATGACCTTCAGTTCCACCCTTTAAAATGTCATTGTGTGAAATATGACTCCTCAGTAGGGATGTCATTCAAAACAAATAAAGTTCAAATCTATTTCATTTCATTGTATTAGTACAAAAAAAACCTGTTCTGTTTCTTGCAAGAATATTTTTACAGATAGCATCATTCAGTGAAACAGCAGCTATAAGTATATATTACAAAGCTGTAAGACGTCTACTCCTAGCTCTTATGTGCTCTATACTTATAGGCTGTAGTCCCACTGCGGTGCCTTGCCAAGCCAGTTAAGTATATATCACACAATATTGTGTGTGACATGTTCACAGAGGTTGCAGGTATCGCTGACAATTATATATGCATGAAAAGTAAAGGAACAGGCCAGGATTTCTACTGGGAGACTAACACTCCGATATCCTTCCCCGGTACTTTGATCCCTGCGGCGTAGTGAAGCAAAAAGCCAATCATTCTTAACCACATAAAAGTTAACAGAGCATGGCCTGGTATTTAGCTTTATGTTTATCTGTGTTATTAATGTGGGCAAGAGCAGCGCGGCCTGTCACGGCAGGTCAGATTGACAGGTGTTGAGCTGCTCTCAGCGCTGTGATTTCACAGCCGCTTCATACTCCAGTTCAGTTCAATGAAATGCTGCCGGCCTTAATAGGGGGCTTTGGAGTGTCATGTGTGGGAGTATCATAAACAACAACAAAAACAATCATGTTCACACCGCTTCATTCTTTTCTCCCTTTACATAATAAATAAGGCTGTGATGAACTGTAATCGGCATGTTGACGATTCCTAAGCGATAAGTTGTCGCTCTGCTACACACGCTGGGGTCTGAGAGGAGATAGTATCTGGGGCAGTGGGTGCTACAGGTGCAGGAAATAAAGGACATCATGTAGATAAAGACATTTGAGCGTGCTCTTTCACATTCTCTGAAACCACAGACTATCCTGATGAAGACGATAGAGAGAGTCTCTGATTAACCGTCCGGTGAGCAGAATGTCTGTCGCTGCCAAAGCAGACAAATGGAACTATTGTAGTGCTATGACAGACAGGGAGATCTTCATCAGAGCGTTTCCTTGTTAAAGCTGCCTCACACAAACACACACACATACATATCTACACTGTATTAGACTGCATGGGCTGTCTATACAATGACTACATTGAACACATGAGCGCCCTCAGGAAAAAGAGAGGAAACAATGGGTCTGCTTACTTAATCAAGTCCATGTTTTATTAAGTGCTTTAAGATTCGATCAAGTAGTTTCCATACGAGTGTCATTCCAATGTATATGGCACATATTAATTATAAAAATGATAATATATAAAGATTATAACTAATGTGATTTCACTGCAGCATGTCAATTATAGTATAGGTTTTAGGCTTAATGATTAATAATTAGATACTGAACTTTTCTTTTTTTTTAATTGACTTAGAGCAGACAGAAAAGAACATTTTCACTGTGATTTTACTGAACATGGGGAAAGTATGGTCTAGCCTGGGGCATTTATAATCTTATCATTGTGGCTCACAACACCCAAGTTATTTACATATTAACTAAATTATTTTCAGAGCCTCTGCATTCTAATAATTCTCACTAAATGTGTCAAAAGCCAGAGTCAAAAAAAAGGCACAAAAAACACTGGTTCACTTTCCTTTTGTGGGATTAAATGTTTGCAGACCTTACAAAACAGCTCATCAGTGTGTGTGTGTGTGTGTGTGTGTGCGCAGAGAAGACACTTCTCATGATGCTAGTATGCTGAAGCATAACTGCCTGTGACTGTGTGTGATTGTGCGTGTGGGAGCTGGACCCTGGAACTATGGCGAGCAACTATCAGGCGCGAGAAAGCGGGGGTATGAAGACCGACGCTAGGTAGCATTTGCAATTGGGAGGTTTTGGTTTCAGGCTCTCCAGTCATCAATCATCCCGGGCCTATTCTTTTCTTTGACAGCTCACTACAAGGCTTGACATTTAACACTCACAACCCTGCACCAGGCTGTGTTTGAGACCAGAGACTTCAGAACCACAAAAATTGAATAGAGTGACACTTTCCCCCTCTTCAGTAAGTGGCAGAAGTGAGGAAAAGCAGATACAAATTAATAATTCCCATCTGCAATACACTTCACTTTGGTGAAATTACTGCTTCAGGCCCCCTGTTCCCCCTGTGCCCCTTTCTCTGACATACACAAAAGAGCTAAATGAGAAAGTCAAGAGGCCTTTAGGCCTATTAGTCTAAATACTAGTATGTTTGTGTGTGTGTGTGTGTGTGTGTGGATGCACTCTGTGAACTTTGAAACTTTTTGCTCACGAAATCATTGCTAATGTTTTGGAAAAGGGAGATGAGGATAATTTCATAGCTTAAGGTTTCAGTTATGGGAAGAATTGAACACATTTCAAATGAAAAGAGAACAGATCCATGTCCTTACGTTGCCTCTGATACTGCACAGGGGGGAAAAAAAAGCTTATGTTTTGTGACCACATGTGGTGTTCTGCCTTTTTGGGTCAGTAGGTCATGATAAACAGAGCAACAATGTTGAGAAACCTATCCAAAATCACAGAAACTGTTTCAGAGGCGTTATATAACAACGCCTCCTTATCTCACACACATACACATATACATATGTCCATGACCCATGATAAGTCGACAACATGCATGCTTTTTCATTTACACTGTTTTCTCTTGGGGCCATGCAAGCATGAACCTCACTGTCTTGCTCCCCTCATGGATTTAGTGTGTGGATACTGATAACATCAGCCATATCCATTCACTCTTATGTCAGGGAATTGATAGCTTCTTTTGGATTGTGTGAGCCACGGAAAATCTCTTCCATCTTTGTGTGTGTGATACGCTCTGCTTGCTGCATACTAAGCATGTTGCCAGACAACTGGTCATGTCTTAACTGTGAAACTGGCAACTATTGTTCGTGCTGCTATAGAACATGCCTCTAACGACACCAAGGGCAACCTTTCATCTTGCACAAGGTACCAGACCTCTTAAACCATTTAGTGCATTCTTTAAGGCATTTAACATTAGCACATATGCTTTTGTGGTGGGAAGGTCTGTTAATTATAGAAATACGCAGAAATAGCAAAGGAAAAAAAAGGTGAGTGTTGCCAGACTTTTTTTTTTAGTAGTGGACTCAAGTGGATTGATTGCTAAGTGTCCATGAGAATATGTAATACCACTTTTTTCTTACAGTGTGTCACTTGCTTGTCGTTTTAGGATTTATATTGTGTTGTGTTTAGAGCCACGTACATACATGTGTGCAGCACAGGATATGCAATAGGCACAGGTGCATGCGCACGCAGACACACCAGCACAGATTGTTGATGTCATCATAGAAAACCCTCTTTTCTGAGAAAGATTCATCAGATTATGACCAAAGCAAAGCTTTCCTTGCAACACTCCACTGGCTGCACCATATGGTTGGGTCCTAAAGCCACGGGTGGAAGGTTTAATGACAGAGCGGATGTGCAGTGCACATGCCGAGGGATGTTGGGGGATGGGCTTAAAAAAACACTCATCAAGTCTTTGGCCTGGAAAGGCTGCAAGGTCAGCTGTGTGGCGGGGGCAGGGTGAGGGAGCCAGACACATGTCTACAGCAAAAGGCAGGTGACCACAACAAAACTTTATATCAGGGAAATTCAAGAGTGTTCAATAAAATACCTTTGCACTCAAAATCTCTCAAAATCTGTTTTCTTTATTTGGCTTTTCTGCTTTTAAATACCCACCAACAAACTGACCTCTTTAGCAATTAATAACAACACATCCTCAAATACACGGGGTCGACAGTATAGGCATATCACCAAAATATAGTGACAGGGAGATTCAATCCTCTTGGCAAATATGCACAGCTGCCAGTGTGGGGTGTAGGGATGAGTAAACAAAGATGGACTCATAATTAATGTTTACAAAGGCTGATGCAACTGCATGACATTTCTACTGCTGCACGACTTGTCCACTGACCACAAATGATCTCTATATATACTTTATTTTATTTTTTTTTGTCAGACGTATCTACTTAAGAGCTGCAAATACGTTGAAATCTACATTCTTTCTCCAGCTGTGGCTGCCTAATGCTTCACCTCAGCAGCTCAATCAAATTCAAAGAAAATACCGTGGTCAATTTGACAAAATCTGATTCTCCCTTCTATACATTATGAATATGTAAAATAGAAAGTTTCAAAAGGAAAAAAAAAAAAAAATACTGTATTTTTTTGGTTGGTATATCCTGCAACAGACACAGCTTTTGGTAATATTAGCGCAGCATTGGTGAGGTGGGACACTGGGCAGCCTGAGGAGTAAGAAGGCAGGGCAAATGATTGATGGAGTTGTGGTTGGTCTATAAAGGTCTGCAAAGAGTGCTTGGAGATAATCAGTGAGAGGGTGTCTGCAGGCCTCATAACCCCTCACCACACACACACACACACACAAGAGCACACCCACGTACGTCGACTCAAGAGAGACAAGGCGGGAGCTTCCGAATTATTAAGCAGAGAGAAGCACCAATGATGAAATTCTGAAGGTCGGACGTAACAAGAGGCACCTTACAAGGGTCACAACCTTTCCCTTGCTGGGTGTTTTGTTCTTTGTACCCCCCTCACAACATCACCTTCCCACCTTTGTGTTCACTGGGGGGCAGGTGAGTGGGGGAGTTGTGTTACATCCCTGTTTATCTGTTCATGACCTCTAGCCAGCAATTCTGCACTTGATAAGAGGAGGGCTCGCCTCATAATGTGCACGGCAGCTGATATCAGCCCTGTATCCTTGTGAAATTGATTACCAAGGCCCAGGGAGCGTGCAGAATATAATAAATAGAGATGACACATAAGGCACACATGGACTTGTAGGCTGATGGGTAACACCGCCTCAGCAATTACCTGCTACCCACTTAAAACAGGGGTCATGCAGGGCAGGCTGGCAGTGGAAGGAGTTATGGTTATTTCTTATTTTCTCTGCAGTGTGAAAGATCTCTCGCTCTCTCTCTCTCTCTCCTTCTCTCTCCCTTTGTGTATGTGTGTGTGTATGCATGTTTTTGGGCAATGTGTGTGTCTGTAGCACAGAGTTTTGAATGTAAAGGTCGACAAGGTTGTAGCCTAGAGATGATACTTCAACAATGAATTCATGTTCAACCTATTCATAAGAAGCATTATAGGAACACAAATCACATACGTATGGTCAGATGGAAACATTAGGATTTGGACGACTTTGGGTAGAATTTCTGGCAACGTGTTTTATTTATCAAAAATGAAAGATAACTTAAAGATAAAGGTACAAAGTGACTTACACACATATATCCAGTAAGTTTACATGCACAGCTTCGTCGAGCTGCAGCCGTTACTGAGTCAGGCAATCGAACAACTTGCTGAGTCTGAGTATACATGTGTAGGAGAAATTCAATTTATCGACCATATACGTCTGACTCTGCCTCCATAGGTGGCGCTGTATAGCTCTATAAGCTAATGCTATTAATGAAGATGAAAAGCATCACTATATTTTTACATGAGCACGCATGGATCAGACCACACCCATCTTCAAACTTGTGATCTTAACTACACACCTGTGAAGTTTAATGACTAGATAGTAATTTCAAAACGAAAGCTGAAAGACAGATATATATTATCATTATCATTAACATGGCAAAACCATCCACATATAGACAGCATATTCATAATTATCATTGATGTAATAGAATCAGTTCTAATATCATAATAACACCTCATAAAACCCACATTTAGTCCTTTAATCATCATGTCATTTGTTATGCAACTAGTCGCCTAGTAACTGTTTTTTCATCCGCAGAGACCATAATCACTGTGGTTGGCCTTTAGACTGGAAGATGCCAGGGTCAAGTACAGCTAATGAATGGTCTTATTGCACCTTTATTGCATTTTTCAAAAATAAAAACTGTTCATTTTGACTGTTTCTTTGGAAAATAAATACAAATACATTGTGATTTATTCAGTTCTATTGCTCGTTTTATTTCATAAAAAAAATAAAGCACATGCAACATGTTCTACCAAACAATTTGTGCAGCAGAAATACAATCACAATTTCTCTGTGCTTGTTGTTACCAATGACCAATGTGATGCATTTAATTATTTAGTACTAATCATACCATAAATATGACCTTAATCTAATCATATGTGCACATGGTTCTGAACTACAAGCCTAACTGTTACATGACAATATAACATGTGTGATGCATATTATATACTATTATATTATTAATATTAATACTATATATTATTTTAAATTTGTATTTACAATATTTTTATCCACTGATATGCATGTAAACACATCTTAATTACGCTTTCACCCAAATGGAAACAGTTACCACCAACACAAAAAAGACACTGTGCTTTGAGCCAGTTGTGTTTTAAAAGGAAATTATAGGTGATTGTGTTCTGCACATTTAATTGCCCCAATAGTGAGAATGCATCCATTCATGTTTTTTTAAATTTCCACCTGAGATATCTGAGCGAGTGTGGTGCATAATGCACGGTTCATTTCAAAAACAGGCACTCCAGTTGCTTAATGTTAGCATAAAGCAGGCCGTGTAGATGTGGTGCTTGCTGTTTCAATGAAGAAATCTGAATGGCTGTAAGCTGCCAGGCAAACCTTTATATCTATTTGTTCCACTTGTCTGGCTCTCAATGAGTTTAATCAGCTGAGAAGAAGCCGCAGGGGGGGTGTTGCCTTGCCCGCCCATACATTAAAGAGCCCCCCCCCCTCCCCCGCACCACACACTCACACTCAAATACACACAAGCCCACATCCCCATTCTCTGTGCAACGATGTGAGAGTTGAGGGTCTCCCTCTCCCCTGTTACCTTACGGATTATCAAGTACACTTCAATTACTGCTGATCGATACACTTCTGGCTGCAAAAGGGAGTGTGAGGAAAATTAGACAGACTTTGGGTATGGCCGTGACTACAAAGCAATGGATTAACACTGATATGCATCTCTTCATTTACATCAGGAATGGGCCCATTCTCCATCAGCACACTGCTCTCTCCTCTGAACGGACACACACTCACACAGGGTTTAAGGGGACTTTTTGAAAGATTGCTTCTTTAAGTGCTGGGCAAGGTGAGGGCAAGCCTGTCATACACTATAGGAGGATTAAAATCTACTGTGTGGTAACTATAAAAAAAAAGAACCACTGTAACTGGGTTTTCAAACTGAATACATGTAAAGACGTCTTGAGTAGAAGCATTAAAGGCATCGTCTTTGTTGGCTGTTTTGTGAATGAAGGTATGTGTGCTCTAAAGTGGACATTAAATTGTTATAAATACACAACATTCCCTTCAACCCTAATACCCCATTCCCGCTGATAAAAACGCCGTTAAAACCCGGGTTTAAAGGGGTTTTTGATCAGTGGGAATCTGTTTAATTGGCATTCACTGCGAGGTCAAAAGACCAATGTACTTGGGTTTTTTATCAGCTTCAGCTTTGATTGGCATTAGTGGAAAAATAAGTCCCTGGTGAACATCCCAATCTCTTCTCTCTTTCTTTCTTTTTTGGCAGCAAATTCCAGTGTAATTTTAGTTCATTTATGGTTTGGCCTTTAACATAACTGTTTGCAATAAAAGGTTTTAAAGAACCTGTTTACAACATGGGACATTTGTTTTAATATATACAGTATATGTGTGTGTGTGTGTGTGTGTTTTGTTTCACTTCATCTTACTTGGTTTTATTAGTTTAACGTTGTTCACTCATCTTTGGGTTTGAACAGGAGACGTTGAAGTTTAAGAACCATAATACTAACGACTGTCACTGAGCTCCACTGTGTTGTTGTTGTTGTTGTTGTTGTGTTCTTCTTCCTCTGACTTGTTTTGCCACGTCATATTTCACTGACGGATGACGCAAGGGTGAAAAACACACCACAGGACAGACTGGCAACATTTCAAGTTGACTCACTGATTTAAGTGGGAACGAGGCATAAGATTTATAATGTCGGCATGTTCAAGTGTTTGCTGAGAGAAGAAAGGAGCATTTACACTCATTACTAGAACATGTGTGTCAGCAGATAATACAATGGGTAGTGCTGGTAGGAAGTAATGCCGGTGTACTCGTCCTCCTGAACCAAAAGGAAAGGGAAATGAAAGCAGTACTGTGGAAGAGGATAAAAAAGAAGTAAAAGTGTAGGAAGAGATAAGCAATGGCTGTATCCCCTTGAGTCTGGCTGCAAAGGTCTCCCAAGCACAGCCCCTGCCTCTGAACCCCCTCCAGGTCATCTACCCCCGCTCCCCCACCCTTCCTCTCTACAGATGCAGTAAAAACACTCCAACACCTGGGTTCTCCCTCTGCTCTGTGCACGCTACAGTACAACACACCTCCAACTTCATTTTTCATCCGCAGACAATGCAACACACACACACACACACACACACACACACACACAGACACACACACACACACACACAGACAGAGAGGAGTGCTTTGTGATTGTGTCTGGACATAAAACAACAGAATCCCGTCTCTGATAGGTTATTATGAAGGCCAAGTCATCATGACTGCCATTACATCGCTAAAGAGATTATTATCGACTGACCTTCAAACATTCCTAAAACATAATGTCATTGATGGTTTTAATTTAAAGACTAAAAAGGCTAAGGTTAAGTTTTAATCTCAAAGTCAAGAAATCCTCCACGTTCTCAACAGCACCAAACAAAGTACCATGAAGCTCTCCGGCGCTTGGAAATCACACTTTGTTTTCGGTTCTTTGATTATCTGCATGTGACCAAACACCTAAAGTTGCATTTGCGAGGTCCACTCACACACCTATTTAATCTCACAGTCTCATTTTACATTATACCCCGAGTGGGAGTTGAGTTTTGTGTCTAAAATGGCCTCCCTCTCCAAATAAAGATGCCTCTCTATTGAAAGTTCTTCACTCCAGCATGAATTTGGTCGCCCCCTTCTCCTCCCCTCTGTCCGTCCCTCCCCTCCCACTGCAATCTGTCCTGCCAGCTCCCACGGTTTGTCTTTGGAAGTGATCCGTCCCTGAGCGTTGAGCAGAGCCACTTCATGTTCACATCGGCCCCAGAGGCATTCCTGCCTGCCCACTACTCTTGCTTTCTTTTGTCAGCCAAATGGATACCAATTAAATCAACTGTTCTCCAATTAGAATTTGGAAGAATCTATCTTGTTCAGTGTTCTAAATCCCACTGCTTGACTTCTTTCTCTCATGTAGCTGCTTCCCTGGAATCAGTTACAGAGAAAATGAGTCTAGTTATTTCCTGCAATGGGATACTCCTGGGTTTCTTTGTTTTTTTCTGTTTGCTCAATATGTTTATAGTTCATTTAGTCAAATGTACACAAGGGACATTATTGTGGGGCTGAGGGCAATGGTCAGTTCTAGAATAATGAAGACTTTGTTAGAAAAAAACAACATATACTATATAAACCAAAGCTATCTACATTCCAGAGCATTGTTTTTCTTCTCATTGGTGCCTGATGTGCAAAGCATGTGCTCCCATACTGCCCACAGACAAAGGCCACGTGATTAATACAAGAACAGGCATCTCTTAATCGACAGACAAGGACAGCAAATGATCTGGTCTTAAGCATGACGTCATTATTGCCTAATAGTTGTGTTGAGAAAGAATGAGCCAGCAGACAAACACCCCTCCCGCCACTCAAAATCACGTCCAGCAAAACAAATCAGCCGCTCTGCTTCCTGTGGAGCAGTCATTTAAATGGCAGACACTAGTTTAGATGTCTGCACCCTGCAGCATGTGGACCGCTCGCCTCTTTATACAAACAAGGATTTGTTAAATCGAGTCGATAGTTATGCTTCAACAGCCTATAGGTTTATACATCACCTGCCTTGGTTTACATTAGTCACTTGTTAGCTTCCAAGTACTGTTAAGTAATCAGCCGCCTTTAGCGATGCAGTAATAGACGCACCAATCAAGTCTATTTGCAATGTAAAGACAATAAAGTGAATTAAAGACTGAGGTAAATGTGTTTTTGTAATTTGCTTGTGATATATTGAAAGATAAATAGCACAGAAGCTTATGAACAAGTGAATGATGAATTAATAATGAATTCCTTCATGTTAAAATATGCAGATTGAATTTATTTTATAATCAACACTTTCAAATGCTGTCCATTGTACAACACTGCCTTTATGGTGATTGTTGTATTATCATTTTAACTAATATCAAATCACAAAAGGGTATATGTGAGTGATCGCCATGAGACTGTTTTAATCAATACAAAAGAAGCTAAATATGTAAATACTGTTGCTTAGACACTTCTAGTTTTGGATGTTTGACGGCCCCCTACTTTTACTTTGTTATGCTTATCTGCTTTAAGAATGGAGGCTTATTGTGTCAGAACAATGGCAACCTTTTTATGTCCATCACTGAACAAAGATGATCACTGACACTGTGCAACAACTCAGTTTCAAACTGCAGCTCCACATTAGTGTGATCTCTGTCTCTACCTCTCACTAACCCCCACACTCGTATTTGGAACGGTTCATCAGTCTGCAGAGTTATGCATCTCCCACACTAAAGCAGCAAAATGTAAAAAGTATCATTTTGTTAAGTCAGTAACAAATAAAACATTTGTAGAGAATCATGTATGATGACTTTTCTACACCACCATTCATTCACCTGTTCTCCACACATCTGGCTTTTAGGTTCATTAAAATAAACACATATTGAATTATAATCGGACAAAAGGAAAACAGGAAAATTCTAAAACAGACTTGAGATTCCACCTCATATACTGACTTCTATGTAATGTGTAACTTATATGTGTTTAATCTGGTTATATGTTAGTGTTTTATTCCAGTGTCATTTTTAGACAATGCTCTGACTGTGATGTTGACAAATCTAAATATTTGATCCATCTCCAACAACATTTCTGGTGGTTAATAGTTTCTACTTCCCCTTTTTCTCTGGACTTTCCGACCCTCAACCTCAGAGCTGAACTTTACTGAACCCTGGCAGAATTCCCTCCAGTCGGGAAAACATGTGAGCCAGCTCTTAATAAAGGCCTAAATACAGCACTTGTTATTCCAGCTGTTGACACGGGCAGGTTACTGGATGTATAAACACGAGGAGTCCATAACTTTCACTCTTCAAAGCAGCTGGATTTATATCAGAGAAAAGATCATTAATATGCATAATTTATATCACATGGAGAACAAGTACAAACATTAGTGCTATTAGTGAGTTGCATTCAAATATTATTGAGTCTCCTACATAAGCAATCGCTGCCACCCACAGTTCAAAACCTTACTCACTGTAATGTAAATAAAGGAACAATCACTGATTTATTTTTTCCCACTGAGTAATTCCAGAAGAAGAGGGGAAAAAAAGAAAAACAATTAAAAGTCCCTTCCTCTTCCCATCCAAACCATTCCCACGCATTTGTTGGCAGAGCTCTGCGGATGATCTCCAGAGGCTTTGCTTCTTGAGGAACTTGTCAGGAAAAGATCTCCATTTCTCAGGGACGAGTGTGGGTGAAAGTGAGAGGGAAGCTGCAAGACGGAGGGGTTTGAGTGCGAGCCAAAAAAGCGGGAATTAAAAGTGAAAAGAAGAGTTCATGTATTGACATGGGGGAGATGTGGGGTTAAGAATTTGACGAGCAGGCTCAGGGTTCAGGGGATTTGTGATATCCACAGAGAAAAGAAAGAGAAGAAAAAAAATGGCACCTATCTGTCAGGCCTCTCGAGCTGACTTTTGTGTGTCAAAAGAACTGGTGGTATTAAGGAATCAAGGGAGAAATATAGATCCTTTAATATGACTTTTGTTCTTCAAACTGTGACCCACTGAACACAAGTGCATTGCTAATCAGTTTAACCCTGTTATACTGATTCAGCTCTGCACTTTAACATGATGTGCCGCTGACAGCAGTGCCTGGCCCACTCCAGAGACAGTGTGGCCCGGAGTCCAGGCCGGGGCAAAAGCCCCGACCTCAGAGGCATGCTGACCTGGCAGGGGGACACCTCTCGTGGCATTTTGACTTCAGGTTCAGAGACAAAAGAAATCCTCCCAACAGCATCTTATAGACTCCTCAACCTGCCACTATTATGACATTATCCTTATTCAAATGAGGGTTCATTTCTTTTGTTTTTTCATTTGTCTTAGGTGACATGTTGTTGATGGACTGGGTCAGTCCCTGAGTGGTGGGTCACAAGCTGCCAAGAATGTCAAAATGGGTTTCCTTGGCTTTTTAAAGGCACACACAAACACACAATGCATGTTTGCTGTATCACTCTAAATGGCAGCAAAGGCAGATGAGTGACTGACAGACGCACAACTAAAATACACAACTAACATTCTATGTCGTGTCATTTATCAAAATGTAAAGCACATAATACACATTTATACACAGATATCCTACTTTTTTTAAGACATGCTGTACTCATGTATTATATATATATATATATATATATATATATATATATATATATATATATATATATATATATATGTTGAAATATACCATGGTTGAATGAAATAAAAGGTCATTGCAATGCGACTATATAGTCTGTTTTTGTGATGTATGGCTCAAGTCAAGGATTGCTGTGTTGTTTTCTTTCACACAGCCCAGGACATGTTCACCTCAGGGGATCTTGAAACTTCACAAGCTCAACAGGAAGTTAGCAGTGTCACACCCGTTAGGTCAATAAGCATTTGTGCATCAGAAAAGTCCCTACTCTCAGCTGTGGATATATTTATAAAATGTATAAAACGCTTGTGATTTTTCTATCTTACTTAATGTTGTTACACTACAAAGTCTGCAGGGAAGCAGTATTTGTTTGTCTTTCAGCGTGTTGTGATTTGGAATAATATGTCATTTCCATTCAAATGCCTCACCTCTCCATCATTGCATTGCCTTTCTCTCAAAATGAAATGTATTATTATCAGGATATACATGTCCTCAGTTATTTAAGCTACTCTTTCATAAGCCAGATCGATCTTCAAGTCAAAAAGGCAAAAGTGACTTTATATTATATTTCATAATATTGTTCAGCAGCATTAACTCAAAACAGCAATTGATTTCATTATGATTTGTGTAGGTGTATATTCACAAAATAGGAGAGTAAATGAAATCAATTTTCTGTTGGTCTGCATTTTAACTTCCTACACGTGGTTTAAAATACCACTCTGGTCTCGTTAAAGCACCTCATTTCCTACATGTTGTTATTTGATGAGCTACACTTCATACTGACAGTTTCTCAACCTCATTATGCATCCCATTCATTACGCTGCTGTTGTAATTGAATGGGTTAGGACATTAGTGAAGTGGATTACCTTTACAACATCATAGATCCCAGTGGTCCAGTAGATTCTTGAGTCAGTCAAGGCCATGTTTCTAACATGGGAAACACTGGTGGATCAGAAGAATAATGAAGTCAGTGTCAGTGCGTATATTAAACAACAATAATAGTCACAGTAGTGCAATTTTATTTTTATTTTTTAATTGTGCCCAACACTAGTCAAGCTAGTTGTAGCTAATATTTGATTTTAAGATTAGATTGAGCATTGAATAAAGTTAAAGTTTTGACTTGATGTGTGAGAAAACAGGAAAAGATGAACATATATTATATACTAGAAGTCAAACGGAAGTCAACGTGAATGTTAAAACCATGATATTTAATCCATCTTACATTACAACAATACAACATTAATAGACATATAACTTTAATCAGGACTAAAGTGGTGGAGTTTGTACAGAAGTGTGTGTGTTTCCCCATGCACTAAATACTAAATACAATTGAAATGGATTAAAAATTGAGATTAATTCAAGCACAATGATGTGATAGAGACATTAATTGATGAAGATTTGACAGAATGAGCTTATTAACTAAAAATGGATATTTGCGTTTATTTGAACATTTTATTTAAATATATGAAATTAATTTCAGTTTGCTGACCCAATCACACACACACACACACAACTACATGAGAATCAGTACTTTCCTATATTTTGCATGCTATGGATCTCAGGTCTGCACTTAGTCATTAGGCTACCAAAGAGTAGAGCATGTCAGTTTGTCTTTATTTAGCAACACGCAAGTTTAATCAATGTTGGTGAAACTGTACGCTTTCTTCTCTCTAATGTGCCATTAAAAGCCATTCAGAGTGACTGAACAGTTGTCACCGAAAGTGGAGAAACACTGAGTAATCAATGATAGTTAAGAACTGTAATTTATCACCTTGCCACAACTGAGGCTTTGCAGAATGAGCCCTTCCTGGTGGTGGTGGTGGTGCTGGTGTGTGTGTGTGGGGGGGGGAGTGAGGACTGCAAGGGGTCAGGGCCCAATTACTCTTCATCTACTGCTCCTCATCACCACTGGCAGAAGAACAGTTCAATTGCTGCATTATCTAAGCATATCAATAGTACAGAATTAAAAGTGATTGATTTTTTTTCTTTCTTTCTGGGGGTGTGTGTGTGTGGGGGGGGGGGTTCTCCCCCTTTAGTCAAAGTAGAAAGTTGGAGTCTTTTATAATACGTGCATCGGCAGCTTTATCAACAGATAATGGGTTAGCATCATCATGAGCTTCCTTCTAATACTGTGATATGATCCATGTAAAATATGGACAACAGCAACTTTCAGAACACGCTTAGAATTCAAATCAGCGTCAATAAGCGTGGTCACCAAAGTATTCTAAACAAAGAGCTGCACATACACCCCCACACACACACACACACATAACTACCACTGTCAGATTATATAAATACACATATATATTTAATATTGTGACAGAAAGCATGAGGAGCCTTGTGTCATTTGTTACACATGTCTGACAGTGAAGTAAGCATTGACTGTAAGCTGTGGCGTCATGAGTAGAGCTCTCTGTAAAAGTCACCTAGCAGACATAAATAAAGATGCTATAGCAATCACAAATCAATCAGAGAGTGCATTAACAGTAAAAATGACCACAGCAGGAAAGGGTTGAAAGGACCAAAAAGAGAGAGAGAGAAAAATTTCAATTTCAAGAGCATTATTATTTTCATTAATCATAGCCCTGCCATCAACCTATCCTTATGCCTTAGTGAGAGATCTATTATACGCTCCATTTAGCCTCAGCCATATTACCTCATATGTTTTCCTGGCTGACCAAATAAGACTTAAGAGATAAAACAATTTACTGTTCATTATGAACCATGTCACTGGAATCAATCTATTAACCTGTGTTAACTGGGTTGGCTGGCAAGATCTCATGGACTACAGTGAATTAAGGAAATTGATATTTATGTTTAGTATGTTCAAAGTCATAAAACGCCTGGGCATTTAATTCCCCCCTCCCCCCCAACTCCGTGGACGGCTCTATTTTTCCAGTGGCCACGGCGCACTCCTCGCCTTTAAGCAGCCCCTGACCTGTGAAAGATTCTAACAAATTAGCTTCTATTGTGAAGCCAAAGGTGCCATCAATGAGGAGATGCTCCACTGCGCCTAAAGTATGATGGTAGAGCCAAGCAACAGAGCAGAGAACCTTGACATGATTGAATTAACCCTTTGTAGGAAACGTGCTGATAAGGATGGTGGTAGAAGGTGGGTTAAAGGGCCGTCTTGTTGCCCCATCTGACAAGTGCCATGCCTGAGTCTTACTTCCTACAACACGACTGAGCAGGGACCCTTTCATTTGCATGAGCTGGTAATCGCAGAATGACAAATGTGTTGTTGTTGTTTTTAATGCGTTATCATTAAAAAACTATTTGTTTGAAGTATGATAAAACTCAAAAGTACAGTGGTGGCAAAAGCATAATATTCATTAAAATAATAACCTTTTTAAACAAAAGTAGAATGTAGCCCATTTGGTATTTCTATATTTTATTTTATTCTGTTTAATGATAAAGTTTTTGTTGGTGCTGCCATAGCATATCATTTTTTTCCGGATGTTAAATCACTGGCAGCACTCAGAGTCAGTCCAACATCACTGTTGTTAGTTTAGACTGAGATTACCACCAAAATAAAGTCATTTTTTCCGTAATCTATGCCTCCAAATGTTCAGTTTATTGGTCAATCATTTCCTACACCCTTAAACTAGCAATGTCCCAATCATGTGCAAGGACACAGTAAAAAATCATGAATCATTCTGATTAATCTACAGTTATTTTTTTTCCCTAAAATAGGTGTATGTGATTAAAAAAAACACATGAGGAAGGTCTAAGAAACCTTAAACAATGGAAATACATGACAATATAAATCATTTTAACATTTATATAAATACTAATATTCACATTTCAAGCAGCTCCTGAAATAAGTCTGATGCGGTTTGGATTTCATTGTTCCATTATAAAGGACTTTCAAATAAGGACACTCACATTATCATATTTTAATCAGACCTCGACACCTGTGACGCTTTCCATCATGGAAGGAGAAGATGTGCTACCTTTGAATATGTGTTTGGATAGAAAATGAAGTTCATAGGTCACCGGCATGATCCTCTAACAGGAGGTGAAATCTGCTTATTTGTTTTTAAGTCAAGGCTGGTTTCATTTAGACTGAGAAAGGTCAGCTTGACATAAAAAGAGATCCAGCTTGTGAGTGGACCACTGTGCCTGCAGATGTCGAGCTATCAAAGAACCTATAATGATGTATAACTAGATATAAGGCCAAAATATACTCACTATGAAGAGTAATTAATATGAGGAGCAAAAGAAATATTAGAAAAACTATCTCAGTTTGAAGGTTTTTTCAAAAAATGTGTCTGATTATAAAAAAAATGCATTTGTTAATATGAAAACTCAACCAAAGGACATGTGTGATTGATTATGAAACTACTTAGGCTGAGAGACGGCTAACATTTTCATTTTAAATGGTGTGATTTATCTACATATGTATTATTATAAATAATATAAAATAAATATAATATTATCAATGCATCTTCTACTGCTTTATCCTCCACATCAGGGTCGCAGGGGGAGCTATGCCAATCTCAGGGAATAGGCGGGGTTCACCCTGGACAGACCATCGCAGGGCCCCATATAGTGACAAACAACCATTCAATCATTCACTCTCACACCTATGGTCAGTTTAGAGTGTCCAATTTACCTAATCCCCATATTGCATGGGTTTGGACTGTGGGAGGAAACCGGAGAACCCGGAGAACCCGGAGAAAACCCACGCACACACGGAGAGAACACGCAAACTCCATGCAGAAAGGCCCTTGTTTTCCGACCGCGACGCAAACCCACATTTTCTTGCTGCAAAGGCAGGAATGCGAACCACTACACCAACCCGATTTATTTATATTTATTTTATATTATATATAATAATAAATGGGTAAATAACACTATTTAAAAATCAAAATGTTAGCTGTCTCTCAACCTGAATGTCATACGGTTTACGCAAGGAAATGTATGTACCGTATACCTTTAGCGGCAACTATGCAAAGGGAAAAAAATAAATAAAGGGAAGAAAGGATGCTAACAGTGGTGCCTTCAGGGGACAAGAGTATAGAGAGGACAATGGGGTCAAATCAACTTGATTTGTATCTTATGTCCTGTGGGGAAGCAGAATGCACCTTTCAAATCCAAGTTCCCTGGCCTTTGTGTGCTCCTAAACAATAAGCTGGGATATAAATGAATGTTGGAATTGAATAAAACAGAGTAAGAGATTAGAATGAGTTCTATAAGTGGAATAATTACAGATCTATGATGTGGGATTGTTGGTCATCCTGTTTGTCTTTTAGGGTTCACTCGTCATGTCCTCCTTTACAACATCCATGAACGTTCTCTGTGGTCTTCCCCATTCCCTCCTGCCTGGCAGCTCCATCTTCAGCATCCTTTGTCCAATATAATCACTATCCCTCCTCTGCACGCGACTAAACCATCTCAACCTTGACTCTCTTACTTATATCCAAACCGTTCAGTCTGTCGTTTGAATATATTAATTTCTAATTCTGTCCATACTTGTCACTCCCAACACAAATCTCAGCATCTTCACTTCTGCCACCTCCAGCTCCTCCGCCCGTCCATAGCACATCTCACTACCGTCTTGTATACGTCCCCTTTCACTTTTGCTGCTCTCCTTCTGTCACACATCAGTCTTCACACACTCCGCCCTGCCTGCATTCTCTTCTTCACCTCTCTTGTGCACTGTTCCTTGTTTTGGATGGTTGAACCCAGGTACTTTAACTCATCCACTTTCTCTACCTCTGCTCCTTGCATCACTGTCATTCACACACAGGTATTCCGTCTTGCTCTTCTCTCCAGTGCAGCCCTCCACCTCTCCAGGCTCTCTTCCACTTGTACCCTACTCTCACTACAAATTACAATATCGTCTGCAAATAGCTGAGTCCATGGAGTTTCCTTCCAGACCTCATCTGACATAGTTCATCTAATGCAATAATAATATTAAAAAGTAACTTACAGTCACACTTATCCTCACAGTGTGAGCTTTGTATGCATTACATACACATGTACTGCAGAATGTGATAAATCGATTTGCAAACCTTTTTTTTATTTTTTTCTTATCATAGTTTTAAATTCAGTATTTCAAGCATGAATGACCTGATAAAAGCCCAATTTGCATATTGCTCTCCTCTTCTAAGCCATTGTTAAGAGACAAATAAGAAACCACATTACTAGAGGGTAAGATTGCAGTTTGGAGAGTAAAGTAAATCTATGCCAGGCTTAATCTCCTTGTAAGATTCATTCAATCATGCAGTGATTAGCGGATCCTCAGTTGAATGCTGACAGTCACACATCTTCATGCCTGCCCTTGACACAGGTTCAAATATCTATGGTAGTAAAATGACCTGTATTGGAATAAATAATTAAGGAGGTAAAGGGTGACGTCCATCTGCATGGTCAATATCCATCCATCCATTTTCTACCACTTTATCCTCCACAGGAGAGTCGCGGGGGGGTGCAGTGTGACCATCGGGTGACACAGGGTGTTAGGCGGGGTTCACCCCGGACAGTTTGCCAGTCCACTGCAGGGCCACAATGTAAAGTGTCCAATGTACCAATCCCCATATTGCATGTTTTTGGACTGTGGGAGGAAGACGGAGAACCCGGAGAAAACCCACGCACACACAGGGAGAACATTTATCCTCCACATCAATAACAGAATCATACATAGTCATGACCCAACACTTTTCATTGGACAGTATTCTGTTTGAACTTTTTCTTAAGCTTGTGTTTTTTGGTCCTTGTTTGTCGTTTTATTTTGTAGTATGTCCTTGTGTTTACCTTGTTTAGTGTCCCAATTGATTGTCTGTGCTACCCTTACGTGTTTTGCTTGTGTCTTATTAGTTTCACCTGTGGTTGATTATCCCTGTCTCCCTAGTGTCTTTAGTCTTTGGTCTCCACAGTGTCATTTTGTTTCAGTTCACCTGGTCCTATTACCTATTTGCTCCCTGTGTGTTATGGTATTTTTGTGTTTATGTGTTCCTGTATCTTCTTTGCCTTTTTGTTTTATTGATTTATCTCTTCAAATTGTATTCAACTCTTTGTTCAATTTGTCAATCTGACTTTATCATGTAAGGTTTACATACCGTGACTTTTTATTATTACTATTATTTTTTTTTTTTATAAAACAATGATTCAATATCATTTGCATTCTGAACTATGGTAGAAATAGAGATCTTCTTAAGAAAAAACATATTTGTTTATATGCAGATCGATGTGGACTGGAACGTGTGTTATGAAATAAATGTAATGTACAATTGAATTTATTAGATAATGATACAATGCTTTATTGCCTTTATTCCATGCAGTGACCATGTTGTGATTACATTTAGGGAAGACTGTGATCTTGGCTGAAACTTGAAAGCATGTATTTTTTGTAGTTGCCAATAACCTAATGGAAGTGTAATGAGCTGCTGAGATGTTGGTGTCTAAAGTGGGCATTCATGCTGTTATTGATGAGTGATGTGATCATGTTCATAATCTTCCACTGCAATCACATGGTATAAAAACAAACATGAGCAAAGCTGAGGTATTAGTGACTCAAGGTATTTTGTGGTCACCCATAATTTTTTTACTGCACTGCAAAAATATTGTGTTAGTCAGTGGACAACATAGTAAAAAATGTAAGTGAAGACAGAAAGTATTTAGCCCTAAACCTCCCTGTATCAACCAGTATTTATTACCCAACTGTGCATTTTCCTTCTGCATTTCAGCATCATTTTTATTTCCAGCTCTTGGTTCACCAGCACAAGTGTTATGGCATTGTTTTTGCAGCTGACTCTTTTTTAAAGGAAGAATTTTGTTCCACTAGGAACGGAAATTTGATTCTTTATATCTAAATGTGAATCACTCAATTTGAACCTGAATTGACTAATTTAAATAATTGCTTTTAAAATTAGAATCTGAAAAAAAAATGTGGTTTTGAATTATTGGTTTGAAAGAACATTGCAATACATTTGAAACTGTATTTCATTCGGTTGAAAAGTTCACCTCCTTAATTCATTCTCATAAACAGTTCAGTTTCACTCCTCTCAAATCAAATTAAATTCTTCAAATAAAATGTTTGTTTTAAAGTGTGTGACCTTTTCTGGGCAATGTGTGTGGTCCGCAATATGTTAGGAGAGCTACACACTTTATAATCAAATTTGATGTACACATTGGTATTTTCCCTCTATGCAATTTAAAAACACATCACTCCTGTCATTCATCTCCCTGCCAGCTTCTCTCTGTGCAGGGAGCTGAATTTTTCATCAGAATGAAATACAGTTTTAAATTTATTGCAATGCACTTTCAAACCAATGCATTCAAATTCAAATGTTTTAGTTTTTTTCTCAAATTTGACTTGAATTTCAAAAGCAATTATTCACAATGTTCAATTCAGGTTCAAATTAAGAAATTCACATTTAAACATAAATATTTAAATTTCAATTCCAAGTGGCACAGCATTCTTACCAGACCGTTTAATGTGAAAACTGAAAGTTAGCAACAAGAAAAGATGAGCATTTAGCTGATTGACAGCTATAATCATCTCCCTCAGGATTTATTGGACACAATATTAGTCAAAGAGGAAGCAAAAAAAGGAAATGTGGTGTTTAATTGTCAGTGTTGTGTTTTTAGCCACCACTTTGAAAAAGTTCAAATTCAAGATGTGTCAATAAAGATAACAAAAATAACAATTAAATAAATCTTAATTATGACCAAGATTGCATTGTGCACCACTGTGGTAACTTCCTCTTTAACAAATGCTCGATGGACACAGGTGTAACAATAACGCTGCTGGTCAGTGAACTGAACCCCAGAGGTAATTAAATGTCGAGGCTCTCTTCACACCCGTCTGACTCACATAAATAACAACCACAATTTATGTTTGTCTTTGCTTCCCTCTGCCATGAGGGTTCATCAGCTGTGTATTGATATGATTTGGCTTCCAATGAAAGCATCATTGCAAAAATGGAGGAAAATCAATAGGGGAAATATAACCTAGTTCAGATGAGGTTGTGAGGTTACTGTGGAAAGATCACAGTGCAACAAAACTGTACCTGCAGGTTCACATAATGTGCCGTTTGTGATGGTAAAAAAGGTAAAGAAAGAGAATTAAAGTTATTCCTGATGACGTAGTGTATAATTCATGTACTGTAAATGTTTTTATTATTATCATTATTATTTTACTCCATCAACATATTTCTTTATATATCTAGTACATTTTTGGTGCAGTACATTATCCTGCTGCTGCTTCTAAATCGCTACTCAGTTCCTTTTCACTTCAACTGGTCAATCCATGACTGACTTTCTATTTTTGCTCGGGTTTATTCAAAAGAAAATTACTAGGGCAGTAACCAATGCTGGACTCACCTATTTGTGTGTTTAATTGGCCATGTTGTCGGTGGAGTTAATTGGTTCTCTGAGTCCAGGTAGTTACTAAATGTTTGGCAGCATTAGAACCTCAGCACTTTTCCATTAATGGTGCGTGAAATGAAATGTTTGATACTGCAAATAAAATCAGTGATATTCAAGGATGTTATGGTTGGTAATGTGTTGAAACTGCCATTTAATGGGTCCTAGAAGATTGGGGTAGTGTCAGCCGGAACCGCCTGGGCCCTCTCCTGACATTGCTAGTTGCCTCTCCATTCCCTTAACGACTGTCTACACTGATTACACAGACCCCCCAAAAGCTTAAAGCTGGGGAAACAGTCTCTATTAGTAGTCCAATTAGAGTCATTAGCATATTCCACTTCATTTTGATGCAATGATTATCCTGCACAAAATATAAACTGTATATGGAGGAAAATTAGAGATAAAAATTAACAGGTCTGATGAGGACATTAGGACAAAAATTCAGTACACTAAGGTGACACGTACTGTAATAAAAACTGTAACTGAAAAGGTACGGAAAGCAACCTGTAAATGTTGTGCTGATGGAGAAATGGTACTTCTAAAAGACCACAAGTAAAAAAAATTACATTTTACATTTTTTAAATATTAAATAAAAGTCTCTCCATCACAGCACACAAAGGTCTTTCATTTCAGTTTGTCACTGCTGCCCTTTTAAAGATAAGTGTATATCAATTAAATGAACAAAGGGAACAACATATTCACAATATGCTCTCTCACTGTACATGGGGTTTGAATATTATGTGAATTACCATTGGCTGGCAAAGGTTTCACACATTAGCAGTGGAAATACGGTTTGATTAAAACTGAAAGTGATCACTTGGTCTCTATTAGCACTTCAGTAACACTAAATCTTGAAGGAGCTGCAAAAAATCAGCTGAGGTCACTGTTCTACTGCACGGAGAAAAAGAGATTGTGCTGCACAAAAACACATCACCCTATTATTTTGTAGGGACATTTCATAAAGCATAACATCCATACATTTGGCTGTGGTATGGAAAGCAATACAAAGCATATATTTGAAAAAACAGTCCATGTCCATACGAGGTTACTAATGTATACATATGCCTACAGAGCAAATTCATACTGTTCTGTTGAGGTGATGAAAGACGTCTTTGAGAGTCAAGTAAAATACTACATTCACCACAATTAAAGTTGAGGGAGACCCAATATTTTATGGAACTTTCACATTTTATAGCATAAAGTGTCAGAGGATGGAATTTTCTTTTCACTGCAATTTCAGTGCAGGGTGAACTAAGTTAGTGTCATCAATCAGTGGCATATTGATTCCTCCTCACAAATCACGAGCAATCACAGCAATATAATCTGACTGTTAATTGCCACAGCTACAGGAACTGAGTCATTTTAAAGGTGTGAGTAATTCTGACTCTCGTGACGACTGTGACAGTGATAAATGATGGAAACAAGGCAGGGTTGTTTGTAAGAGAGAAGGGTGACAGACAGGTTTTAATGAGCACAGCGGTGTCATATCAGGTGAGAATGCAAATTAGGTCTCAATCTATTTTTTGCAAAGGTTACGTCCCCGTTTCATAAGAACATACATCCAGACAGCCCTTTGTAATGTAATTGATTTCCTATTCTTGTGCCACTAAATGGACACTTTGAAGTGGGAAATCAGCCTCTTCCAGCTTAAATAAATGTCATTTTGTTTTGCATCAAAACACAAAAATGTTTGATTTTAAGTAGCTTATTGATGATTTATTCAAAGAACCTTGGTTTACTTAACGATTCATAGTTAAATTCCCTGCCAATGATACAATGCATGCAACTCCCCTCCCCACAATAAATTAATATAATTAATATCCACAGAGCTCAATCTTGTGTTCAACTGCACCTTCTAACGTAAGAGATTATTTTTAAAAGTGGCTCATGTGATAAATGAATCAGCTAAATAAAATCAATAACACATCACCATGTATTGCTTTTAAAACAGATGTTTTTTTTTTATCCTTTTGTTTTCCAACAGTTTTGACATATCTGGAACATTGTGTTTTTGTGTATTAGTAGGTGAAATGTTTACATACTGATATCTCTTGAGGGAAAAGACCTCTTACTTATGAACTTAAAAATGCAGGCTGGAACACGAGTCTGCTCTCTGCGATAAATATTCAGTTGCCGATGACTGGACGAGATAACCAACGTGTCTTCAGAGGTTATCAGGCAGGCTGCCACATTTGGATATATTTTATCAGAGTTTATCTGTTATCTATTTAGCTAGCGGCTACTGCAAAACATCACGACAGGGGAGATTATGAATCAAAATGAGATTGTAATTTGTAATATATATATATATATATATATGATATATTGCATCATATGTATGATGCTATGTCTTCTGCTTTTAAATGTTAATAGAGCATTTTGTAAATGGCTTTTAAGTAGTAATCAGTGTTCATCTCAACCTTTAGATTATTTTGTACTAAACAAATGTCAATTATGCTTTAGTGGAAAGCATCATCACTGTCAATATATTGCATTAAACAGCAATAAAATACATATACAAGGAACAAAAGGTTGAAAGCTGAAGAAGATTAACAACGTCATATTTACTGAATGCAGTTTATGCGGCCCTGCAGATTTATCTTGAAGAAAAATCACAATGGATCTGTTTTCTAGTCAATGAAGTGGATACTAATTCTATTTTCTATCAGCTAAAATTTGTGATAGAGTCAAACCGTAATTAATAAAACAGCCAACAGGCAGTACCTCAGATTTATTCCATACCTTTTTGCCAAATAGGCCTTTGAAGGTGGGACCTCCTTTGAAGGAGGCTTTTAGATTAATCATATTATCTGCAGGTTCTGAAACAAGAATGGTTCTTGACCTCGTCTTCTATACGAATCCATTATCTTAAACTATCACAGTAATCCTGGCTTTGGGAGGGGAGAGAAGGAAGCAAGAATCAAGCCTAATAGATAGCAAATAAGATTAATCTATGATCTAAGTGCCGATTACACTTGGACCTGCCCTTGAACACTCAGGTGTAACCTTGAAATCTGCATCTACTCTCAGCCAGCAATTGGATTGAAAGTCCCTTGAGGGTCTTGGGTGTTGGGGGGGAGCTTTGTCAAGACCTTACCCCCAAGAGATCAGAGGCCAAGCAGCTTAACCCATACAAAACCAAAGGTGTTAAATATCATAGGTAATGGCTGCTTATAACGAAACCATGGAAACCATTAGTATACGCCCCCTTGATATTACAGAGAGGTATGTACACATTTATACATATACACACATATATACATATATATATATATATATATATACACACACATATAAATATATATGTATCTATATACATATATATGTATATACACACACATATATACATATGTGTGTGTATATATATATGCATATACATAAAAAAGTGGCAAACAAAAATGATAAAGCTATATGTTAATATTACGTGATTAGCATATTTTAAAACTGGATTGTAAGAATGAAACTATTTTAAGGAACAATTTGCAGCATTAATTATACTTTAACACTCTGCCTGGTAGAAGCATGTAGACATTTGCTTCTGCTCTGAATAATTGTTTTGTGATGGACTTTACATGTTTAACAATGGAGATCAATATATAAGACTTTCACTCAAGGTTCAGATCGGCAACACTAACCAACTGTAGACAAACACAGACTTGTGAATCGATGCTCCCCTCAGTTTGACTCTGAAGCTGACTATTTGATTAATCTGCCGGGGCAGCTGGGGAAGAGAGAGCAGACATACAATAGCTGATAGTTTCATGCCATTAGGATGGCTCGAGTAATGAAATTTCATTTAATTTGTCAGGAAGAGAGTGCTAATGTTAAAAAGCTTTTGGGTAATAAAAAAAAAAGGCTTGAGAGATGTGAAGGAAAGCCTTAAGTAATTACTCTGTGTATCTTGGGTCCTCATGATGGAATATTTACATTACTGTCATGGAGGTCCTAAGAGTAATTAAATTAGTGAGGTGGGTAAGCTCTTTATTCCCACGTTTTTCTGGCCTATTCTGAAAGAAAAGACTAATATGTGGACAAAGCCACTTTTCCTCATGATGGAATTACTTTGCAGTCAAGCAACAGTGTGCATGCTTAGTGAATGACAGTTATTTTATAGCGTATTAATTGTATGTCACCTTTACCCTGTTGAACCTGAGTGTGAGCAGTGTTCCAAACCTTTGACAGTGCACAAAAGGTTTTAGCACACCTAGCATGGCCTTTCCTGAGCATGTGACAAATGTGTAGTGTAGTATCATTTCCATCTGTTTTATTGTGTTTCTGTGTCAGCACATCACACTCATCTGTTAAACCGTAAAAAAAATCTCGGGTTATAGGAAATAAAATGGTCGTCACTGCGTGTGTGGTGGCAAGTTGCGGCTGAAGAAGTTAAGAAAATAGATTGTAAGATGAAATAATGAATGAAATGTATTATAGCTGGAACAAGGTTAAGCGTAATGCTATTCCAGTTTACATTCCAAGGGCACAGGCTCATGATGGTGTTAAAAAGGTCTTCAGAACAAAATAATCATAAATCCCACAAGCTGTGTGTAGCGTCTGACATCTCTATCAAGGTATATCAGCATCCATTCTCACTCTATTCGAGTATTACCAAGACAGATGTGTGAATGGGCCTGGAAATGTATCTGACCACTGGCTTACTCTAATGAATAACTTCCACTTTAGGTCTTGCAATGTAAGCAGAAAATCCACCTTGTAGACGCTGGAGCCACATCATGAATTTAACTCGACAGCCGACATGATATAAAGGCGACAACACTTGTATGACTTCCATTTTCTTTGCTTTCTATTGATTTTCAGTTAATAACACAGGGAAATACTAAATGTCCGGCTGAGTACCTAATAAATCCTGTCTGAGCTTTTTTTATTGAGGCGAATTTAATAAAAGCAGTGGGCTAGGCTTGGGGATTTGTCTCTGAGAGAGCAGACAAAAAAATGGGACAAGTGGGCTAGGGTAGAGCCAAATGCTAAATACTCAACTGTGATAACCATCGAGATTTATCCATTGATTTTATGGCATGGTTATGGCTCTTCAATTACATTTGTGGAAGACATATTTGCTATTGAAAGATTTTTTTTTTTTTTGTTTTTCTTAAATGAGCCAATCAAACATACTTCTATTGTTTGATGACACTAAACATGTATTTCTGGTAATTTCCTTGAGGCCTTGAGTTATAGTGGATACATTCTTAACAATAAGCAACTAATGACATGACTGCATATGATGAAGAACATCTCCCCTCAGGGTGAAACATGTCAACCGATGCTCAATTTGTCCTTCACAAACATCAAAACACTTCATTAACCCTCAATATCTGACTAAACTAAAGAGAAAATGTCCATTTCATTTATATCACGTTAAGAGGGCTGTGCCACTTTGTCTCTATTCCCCCTAAGGTGAGAGGAAATAGTCAACCAAACACAGGTTGTATGAAGGTAAAACATCATCTATTAAGGCCGACGTTAGTTGAGCCAAATACTTCTGTGGAGGCTTATGTGCCTTTGAGGAATAATTGCGAGCACAGCTTAAGAACGCAGCATAGAGCAAAAATAGCATGTCAAGTCGAGGTTGATAAAATTTTGCGGTTTCACATTTAGGTTCGTTAGTAGTGATTACGTCAATGTCCATGAATCCTTGTCATTTAATGTCTCTCCATTACATTTATGAATGCAATAACCGCCAGTGTACGCCATCTCATTATCTAATCTGAACCACAGATTTTTAAAGCAGATTAAAGAGTGAAATAAGCTAATACAGCTAAGTAGATCTTAAATCTTTATTGGGTGTAATTATTTAAAGTTTGGGGGATGTGGGGGTGTTGAGGGTGGATGTGAAAGGATGTAGGCTCTGCAAAGAATCACTATTTCCATATAAATGTAAATGCACATTCTGATAATGACAGCTAGAAAACCATTCCGTTGTGTTTACAAGTTTACATCGACACATTGTGTCACTGTTGTCACACCTCAGTCGCTGTTTCTATGTGACTGTACATACAGTAACAAGTGATGTACATACACATAAGATGCTTTGTTAGCAGCTGTTAATTAAAACTCATCAACTGTGCTCAGTAATCACACTGCAAAAATAGACTTTCAAAAAAATAAATAAACCTTATCCAGAGGAACAATATTTTATTGTTCTTATTTTAAGAGTAAGAACAACTACACAGCTTCTGTCAAGTCTGCTCTCCTATCTGAAGAGACACATTTGTTTGTGCCTTTAACAGTCTTAAGGGAATAAGCCTATATTCATTCATATTTCTGTAAAAATATTGAGGAGGGAAATGTGGATAAAAGGGTCTGGTCAGGATTTATTATCATATTACACCTGTTACACCTGTAATGAACAATGTTACAGTATAATTCATTCCTCCACACACCAGGGGCCTCATCTATGAAACAATCCATTGTAAAATGTAACGTATGCATAAACGGTAGAATGTGCTTCTGCACAAGAATATTCCGATTTCATCTGTGCAATGCACTCCTGTTTGAAATTCTTCTCCTTTGTTTTAATAAATTCACACCTGCAGTGGATGTTGTGGGTATGTACTCATCTCACTATCATCACAGAATCTTCACAGAATCATGGTCGATGCTAAATATCTCATGAATATGCAGACCAACTCAATGCGCCTGTTTTGGACCAAGAAAGACCACACGCTCTTCTCACCAGCCACAGTGAGCAGTATTTATAGCTCTTGTCACAAACAAGAACATTTACACAAGGTGAATTCAAATACCTTGTGTAAATTCATTTCATTATACATATTTTATGACATGAATAGCATTATGATACTTTTGGGTCTCTTGTTTATGCTGCAGCTGGTCTAAAAAAAAAGCTAACAATAATAATAATAATTATTATTATTGTTGTTATTATTGTTGTTATTATTATTATTCTAATTCTAATCTGCCATTACTGAAGGCTTCTATGTGTATGACTGTTATGAATTTCTCATAAGAAGAACATAAGCAGTTCCACTGTTCTTTTCCAGCTACAGTGCCAGAGTTCTCATCGTGTACTACGGCTCTTTGATTTCCTTAACGGCCTTTTGTTTGCATGAGAAAAAGCCACCTAGGGTCAAGCCATAAAAGGGCAACCCACACAGTGGCTACATTTTCTCACAATTGAAAAGTAGAGCAAGAGATTAACAATTGATTGAGGGGAAGAGGGAAACCAGGTACACCGACATGATAACCTGCACAGGTCAAGCATCAACATCACTGATGATATGAGTATGTGTAATTCCAATTTCATGCCAAGTGTAAAAGAATGAGCATGTCGTGTCCAGACTAAGTACTTCTGGCTAAAACAATTAGAAATCAACACAAATGTTTAAATATATGTGCTCTTTGACTTCTTCTCTCAATACGTCTCATGCTGAGTGATAACATTGTCTACACCAGTGGTTCTCAGCCTCCTAGAGGGAATAAAGAAACCCTGGATGCAGTACTTTGTTCCTGCTAATAAGACAATGAAAAGACATAAACATGTCTTTTCATTGACATATGACATGTTCATGATTAGTTATAAACATCAAGCACATATGACTTTTACAACAATGCTATCATATATGAAGCCCTCATCTGAACACACACAAACATTACTATACTGTGCGAGAAATAGTGACATAGCGTTTAAATACTGAGATCCAGGAATACTGGCATTAAAAGTTATCTTTGAAATAATAATCTTACAAATGTGAACTTCATGGACAAGCATGAAGTCTTCCCTCAGTGGTGAGGATCCAAAAAACACAATTACAGTTTTAAATATAACCATGTTTTAACTATTAAACATATTAAACATACAACAAAAATGTATATCACCAACATTAGCTGTCAGAACTGTGTGCAAACATTTTCACATGAAAAGTTAACTAAGTTAAGACTCCAACATTTACTGAGGTAAATTAGAAAATTAGAAAATCATGTCAGTGGTTACAGTCGTTTGCACAGGACATTGCATTCAATATGGGGAGCGTGTCAGCTCCCTTTTTAATAAGGCGAGCAGGCGGCACAACTGTTTCCGGTGTTTTTGAGCTCGTAGTACAGGACCTTCTCCATCTACTAAGCTGCTATTATTCTGTCAAGAGTTGCTGTGTTTTCCCGACGAAAAGGAAGTTGTTTCATTTCCACCTTTTGTCTACGTCTGAATGTGAGCGACGCTCTTTCAGCAATATTCACTTGTTTCAACTCCCTCTCCATCTGAAGTAAAATATACAACCCTTTGTTGCCCTATAACTCGTGTTGCTCCCAGAAAAATAGGACTTTCCTCAATTGGTGTAAGTCCACAGACCAGATTTCAGCAGCTTCATCAAATATGTCTTCCAGAGAGACGAGCTGCAGAGTGATTATAATATAGTGATATATAAGACACGACAACAGACAATACCTGTGCCTGCATTATTGAATTTTAATTAATATTTGTACAGCATTTGTCAACCGTAGCATTTGTGTTATCTCAGGACCATGACAAGGTTTCAACGTTACAAGCCTATATTTGTTGTTTGAATGTTCCTGAAGCTAACAGGCCTTACCACACAAAACAAGCCACTGATCAAATATTTCATTTTTTTTTTATGAAGTCCTTGGCATCTACAACAACACAACATTTTCCTTGAAATGTTTAATCTCCTAATTGTTGGCTGCTATGTGTGAATGTGCTCTTCTATGGCAGGTAAGGAATTTATTGGCATCCCTTTATAAGCGGACAGCAGAGAAAGAAGAGCAAATTGCTCTGGTTTTCTGAGGATGTTACGACCTCCTCCTAGATTATGCCCTCTGACACGTTTGTCATCCCTGTGCACTGATGTGCTCGATAGAGTGCTCTGATATCATTAGCTTCATTGCCCCTAATGTGTCTGCTCCCCTCGGCAGCGGGACGGGTCATATATTGTGCACATCAATGAAAAAAAAGCCAGAGATTAGTGGATAAATGCTCTCAGTGTGGGAGAAAAAATGTTTTCATCTGGAATTAAAAGAGTTGAGAGTAAACCAAGACACCATTTGCTTAGCCAAGATGACAGGTTTGATGATAAAATACAGGTTTGATGATAAAATACTAAAGTGCTATAGTATGAAGTAGCCTGCAGTTTTTATAGCAGGTTATACACGAGCAGATGTGTAGGCTCATAGCTCTCCTAAAGGATTAACAGCAGTGCTGAAAAGGAAAATGTCTTTTGGAGAGGCCATCCAGGTCAGGCAGCAACAATAACATGAGTGGTGGGATGTGAAGGACACCCATGACTTTTAGATTGTGAACCTCTGGAGCATGGAATACTCGTTCAGTATCAGAGAGACTCACAGAGCAAGATGCAGCATTACACCAATAATTTTACTGGCACAGAGCTGCTGGGAGGAAAGGCAGAGGGTTGGAAGACTCCCCAGCAGAGAGAGCAGACGTCTTATTGTTGTGTGGTGAGCACACATAATCTCACACTGGACGGTTGTTTAGAGAAAAGTAACACGTGGCATGTGCTTTCGTTGACAAGCCAATGATACCGGTGAACTGAAACAGGACTTCTTATGAACAAACAGCACAGTCGCCTAATATGATTATCCTTTTTTTTTTTTCTCTCAGGATATTAGAAATGAAAATGAATGGTGACGCATAACTGCTTAGGCTTTGAAAGAGGTGCCATTTACCCGTTATTGTAAGTTAATTATTAAAATAATCTTGGAGACATTATTTGAAGATTGAAATCATACATTGTGTCATTTAAGTCGAATAGCTTCTAGCTTTCCATCTGTATCCTCTTCCATCTGCTGAAATCAGCAACGGCATCCATCTCAGAATTGTCTCATGATCTGGGGCTGGTATGGATCTGGTGTTAGCTAATGATTTATTTTTTATCATTATTATTATCATTATTATTATTTGAGTCAGACCATTGCACTGACCAGACAACAGTAATAGCTGGGTAGCACAGAAAGAAAAAAAAACAACAAGATTATTAATGACAATGACAATGCTGGTTAGCACTGATTTCTTGTATACAGCCATGTTGTCCAGCAAGTCAAGTGACAACTCACACTTACAGCTTATTAAGACTCTAACAACAGCTCTGTGTTTGTTAACAAAACGTAGAAGAAGAAAAAAAGACATTTCTTCTGTCTTTCCTCTTGTTCATGTCTGTATGAGGCGTGTTACGACAAGATGTATGTGTTCCGATCAAAAACGAGGGAAGGGATGTATTTTTTTCTCTCTCCGGCGTAGGTTGGATGTCAGAGATAATAGAAAAGATTGGTGAATAGGTCTGAATTTTGAGGCATACATGTGTTAATCCTGCTCTAGATTGCTGTGCTGAGACTGCTTGTATTTACATATGCAGAGGATCCCGCTGTTTTGAGCACACCATTGACAAGACAGAGCAATTAATCATCCCCAAATCCTCCCGCCGTGCAACAGACGACCCTTGCAGAACATGCTGCCACGGAGAGTGTGCAGGTGTGAATCAAGCTGTAAGAAAGAAAATTCAGTCCGTCTCTTCCTCAGTCTTCCTTGTTTGTTATGAGTGTCTGTATATTCAATTGAAATAATACTCGTTTTCCTCCTGCCCCATGAAGTGACTGCACAAAATCTTCTATTGTTAAATTAGTTCAGATTACTCTGAAACTTGCTGCAGGATACACTATATATTGACTTTGCTACAAGATACTAACATAAAATCTGACCTGCCAGAAAAACAATGTATTTGGCAAATGTAGTAGCCAGTAGTTAGGTCTTTAACTTCTGTAGTGATATTTTTTTATTTATGTCTTTGGATAATTTGATCCTAATCTTTGTGTTAGCTGTCATTAAGGCTGTAACAATCAGATAGTTACTAAATCTGGAAGATAATCAAGAAATTAGCCAACAGTGAAAAGTGTGTTATTTGCAGCCTAGAATGTTTTACAATGCACACTGATACATGTATCACGACACATCTTGCTTTAAAAAGACATAAAATATATTATAATAGTAAAAAGCATTAATAGCTAATAGATCAGCACTAGCAGACAGTTCCTTCAACACATCCCATGTGAGACATGTAGCACAGTTATCGTCTGGTCACAGGAATCCATGGTCCCCACAAACTCCTAACATACATGCTACATGCATGCTAGCCGGTTAGCTGGTTTGTCTTTCTTCAGGTATTTGCCAGCTTTTTCAGTCTGTTGCATAAAGTGGAGTTCATCAATTAATCTCTTTGTCTACAAATTTTAAATTTGTTTAAAAAACAAAAACAAAAAAAAACACTGTTCCTGAGCAAAACTATCCTTTTATTGGTGTTTGTGCTCAAAACAGCTAAGCATTGGAGATTTGGAAATCAAAAAGGCACCTTACAATCAGGACTTAGAGTAGCCGTTCAATGTCTATCCATTTGATATGAGAGGTACTGTTTAAATCCCAGTTACATTGAAATGGGGCTGGGCTTCCAACTCCCCTGGTGCAAGGAAAGATTGTTGAATTTTGCAGAAAATCATCTGTTTATTGTGAACAACAGGGAATAGGATCATGCTGGAGTAAGCTCTCCAGAACACTTGTACAGTATTGCTTTCTGGTTCTTTTGCCTACAATCCTTCTGGCGTGCCACTGTTGGTGATAGCACATCCACAGCCTTTTGGCCAGATTGACTTGTTGATACCATATAAATTGTCTTTACTTTTTGATTGTAAAACTGAATTGTGGTGTGTTTAAAATTGCATTGTTAACAAGCTGGCCTTTTGTAATCACAGGATAGTTTTTGGTTTTTTTAGACTGGTAGCCAGGCCACACAGTTTAAAATGTTAGAAAAATGACACAGATTTTTTAGGTGCTGCCCCTACAGCCAAGGGCAATTTGAGGTAGAGAAAATAACACTATCGGCCGTATAAACATCTGCTCCCTGGGTATTTGATTTACCAGGCAGATGTTAGATCCCAGCTGCTATCACACCATCATTTGTCTGTTTGTGGAGAGAGCTCTCATTTGGCTGTTCTGCTGATGGTTACATCTTCCTTTAGTGACTCTGTTTCTCCCAACCCGAATGACCTCAGTGCCACGACTGTTAAATTCCTGTATATTAAATACTAACATAATATACTTTATGTACTCAATCTATATTTTACAGTGATTTAGGAGGATCGAGCTATATAAACAGCTTTAATATGTAAAAAAAATCATCATCATTTTTACAACCAAGTATATTTTACAACAGTACCACTCAAAAATGTCACAAATTATATTATGTTCAAATATATTTATACTGGCACATTTTAATCTGTAGCTCATAACCTTTAAATACAATGACCATTAGATTCAAACCATTGTCAAATTAGTTCACACAGTGATTATTAAGTCTTTGAGCTCTTTCCATAGTTAGCACACATAGCTGCCACAGTTTTTAGTTCTTGTCTCACCCAGCATCATCCCTGTGTTACAAACAGACAGAGACAAGAGTTGCCTCCAATGGAAAGTAGACGCTCAATAACAGCAATCTGGTACCTTGTGTGTGTCTAAATCAGGTAGCTTTGATGAGGTTTCCACTGGCAGTTCACTTAGTGGTTAAAGCATGGTACTTTGGTATGATCGACATCCCAGGTTAGACTTTTACACACGATAAAACACACATTTATGTGATTGTCTGTAACTTACTGTCTAGCTCTGTATTTTTTTTAGCCTTAAACCGAACCTCACTCCTTCTGTGGGCCTTAACTAGGCATGGGCCGGTTACCGGTTTCAAGGTTTACCACGGTATGAAAAAGTCACGGTTTCAAAACCACTAAAATTTTCCATCATACCGTTACGCGGTATGAGCGTATTATTTGTTTTTTTGGTTTTTTTTAACGTGACGTGACGTCTCGTCAGAGAGAAAGTAGAGGTCCCTCACGCCGTGTGCAGCTGACCCATACTGATGCACTATGGGTCATATTTAGCTGTTGTCCAAACAGCAGTGCAACTTGGTGACTTTGTTGCTATATTTAAAGAAAAGTAAGCTTACCATCACTGAAGACAATCTTTGGCAAATAAAGAAATGATGTTCAATGCTGAACATTGCAGTTGTGCTAAAATTTACTATGTAGCCCATGATATAGGACATTCTGATACACAGCGTTTTTAAGAGGTCATTATAAGTCTCTTTATTGTGTGGACATAAAAACAAAATCAGCATCAGTCAGGTCCTAAATTTAAACAAAGTTCAAGATAAGGCTATTTTTATGTTTCTGTGTGCAATTGACTTGTTGTAAAAAAAAAAAAGACTAAGCTCTGTGGTCTTAGTGAAATCAAAAGAAGCAGTGTTACTTTTAATGGTTTAATGATTTATGAGTGACCTTGTCCCACTCTTGATAACACTGGAGTCACAATGATACTCCCACAGAAATCTAAATCAGCAAGCACTGAATTTTACTGGCAAGCATTGACTTTGTCACATTGAGAGCTCAATAAAGGTTGTGCCATCTTCTCTGCAAACACACTGCACTCAGACTCACACATAAAGTGAACACATGTGATGACACACATTCCTCTGCCACTAAACTCTTTTATCCTACCAGATGTGGAATATCATGTATATCTGCAAACTGCAAAACACATAGAGTCAATCGATTCAGTCTGATATGAATTAAAAGGTAACATCACTGCAGCAGTCAGAATAGAAGAAGTTAAAGTGCTGAATTTAATTTGTCAACAGAATAATTACTAATGTATAATGATGTACGATTGTAGCCTCATGCTGACCAGTTCAGGTGCAGGTAATGTCCTTATTCGTTACATGTGAAAGAGCAGACGGTCTATACAAAATTATGAATCAAAGGAGACTCCCATGTAACAGAAGTGGCATTATCTGCTGGGAGAGATGCATGTAAGAGTCTCACAGGTCCGGATTGACCGCAGCTCTCCTCTCTTTTTTTTGAAGGCTTTAAATTCTCCCCTCCCAAGTTCAGAGTCGATTTGTTATCAAATCAAGCGTCGAGCGTCTGATTCATGGCTATTCTCCACTTCAGCTGATTTATATGCAGAATGTAAAACAGATGCCTTGTGCGATACATATTTATGTGAGCCCTGCTCTCACAAGATTTATTATAGGGTCTTTCATCGGGGTGTGCATGAGCTGTGCTATGATGACTTGTATTTCCTCTCAGCTGCCAATGCCAAACTCATTAAAAAGAGGTGTGACTATTAATATACATTGTAATACTGACAGGCCCTAATTTATAACCCAAGTACATGTTTGGGGTTTCTTCTTCCCTTCCCTCTCATTGTTGGGGTGGGGGTAGTGATCTCTGTGTATCTTCACTGTTAATGTATGTACATCCTCATGTGAGCACATGCATGTGCTCGTATGGCTCAAGCATGTGTGGATGCCTATATGGTGCATGTGCTATAGAAATGCAGACATCACATTTCAAATACCTTTCTTCTTCTCTTATTATATCTCATATTGATTTATAGGGTGTCATCCCTTGACCCTTATATACTCTGCCCCAGGCAATATAAAGACTAAACCAAACCATGTGAAGTCCCAGCTCACTGTCAGTGCCTCCTGGCCTATATTATGTTTAAGTATATAGACTTGTGTGAATAGATTTTTGAAATCCTACCAATTGACCAATGTCTGCGTTTGTTTGTTTCATCCTAAAAACTTCTCTTAAATGGTGTTCAAATTTAGTCATCATAGACGGATAAAGCTTTCAAATTTAGCTTTTATATCAAACATTAAACGAATCACAAGAATCACAGTTCAGATTATATCATGGATTTTAAGTCACAAAAGTGGGGGGCATATGTGTAACAGTTGTATTAAGACTTGGTGTAAAAAATAGTCATAATATTTTTTTTTCTTTAAATATGTTATGCCTTAGTTAGTTATTCATACTACCAGTAGCATGAATTGCATTAAAATGTATACTCATATCAATTTGAATCATAATTTAACAATGATGGTGACAATACTACTAATAATAATCACACCCTCACAACTGGATCTGAATCCTGCAGCCCTGGAGTCACAGGTACCTTGTAATGCGAGAGGAAAGAGAGGAAAAGCACAAACTAGGGTAATTTCATAATGACATAATGTGATACAAAGAGAGTGAGAGAAGGGATAGTGCATTACGGGAGTTCCTCCAGCAGTTTAGGCCTCCAGCAGCATAACTAAGGAATAGTTCATGTTCCCCTGAGCCAGCACTCACTATAAGCTTTATCAAAAATGAAGGTTTTAAGTCTAACTTTAAATACTGAGAGGGTGTCCGCCTCCTGGGATAGTAAGGTACAATCAACTCTTTAAGGTATGATAGAGCCTGATTAGTAATGGTAATAATCCATGATAGTAAAAAAAAATCCAAGGTTCCTTACAGTGGAACTGAAGCCATGGTAATGCCATCCAAAGTGACTATGATCATTTTCCTCTTAGACATCAGGATCGAGTACACTAACCTCAGTTTTGTCTGGGTTTAAAAATAAAAAAAAATGTTACAGGTCATCCAGATCACTCCTGGAATTTAACAACCTGATTTGTTGAATCTGGCCTGTGGAAAGGCAGCTACCCATTTCTAGCGATACACCTGACACTACGACATGCGCTCACACCCACCAGTGCAACAGCTGGAAATGGATCCTGCCGGCAATTGTGTCTTGCTTTCATTCATTTAATCGTGTGATTTATTGTGATTGTTATTGTACATGGGCCGGATAGTTCTCCTGCCCGAGTGGTATGTACCAATTGAGCTAATTGGTGGGTTGGCTTTATTTAAGGTGTGGGCGACTAGAGTGCACTGTGGATGTGGCAGCTTGCCATGGGGCAGGGACACATCGCCTTGTAGACTAGCAGAGCAGGGAATCAAACCCACAACCTTTGAGTTGAAGGACAGATGGCTGATATGTTTGTTTGCTTTGAAAGTTTTTTGTTGACTGTTTGTCACTTACTGTGCTCTTCATACCATTACCAACCACCTCAGTGTGTCAAGAGTCAAAAGTCAAGACGGCTAACTTGAATTGTATTAACATAATGCAACGGATTAAATAATGGTAGCACTTTTTTCTTGAAGTTTACAATATCATCAGACAAGCACAGAATGTGTTCTCCCAACTTTATTGTAATTCATTTTTGAACATTCAAGTATTACTAAATTATGATCAGATAGGAGATGGTTTGGGGAAAAAAATTCAAATTTTCAATATTAATGCAGAGTTTGATTAAAGCAATGAGTGGGTTTATTAACATAAATACACCAATTGATTTTAACAGTGAAGTAAATGCAGAGCCAAGACCATCACTGTCAAACGCTACATGGATATTGAAATGACCCACAATAATGACTTTATCTGCTCTTAGCAATAACTCAGATAAGAAGTCAGAGGTGGATGATAAATACTAACTATCAGAACTGGTTGCTATGATTTCTAGCAAGGATGAGGAAGACTGAGAATAATGATTTAAAAAAAGTTATATCCAAGTTTGGGGAGGAAGACTTTCAATAATCAGCTGTTTCTCTATGAGTCCTGCAGATTCAGATGGACACATTCTTAAATTGAATGAAAACTGAATTTTCTGCACAGATACCTGTGACCATCAAGCCATGCTCTCAGACTGAGGCAATCAGCTGTTTCTATAAGCCTTGCTCATGTAACAGGTCAACACAAATTGTTATGATCTCTTATGTTATTTCCCATGTTAATTCACTGTTCACGTACATTATAGTAACACCAAAACTGGGTCGAATAAAGAGATAAATTGCTCTAATTTCATTGTGGGGGTTAAAATAATGTATTTATTTTTGTAGTGACAAAGTAATCATAATGTGGTTTACAATGTTTTATGTAATAGTATTACTTTTATGGCAGACTGTAAAAATAAAGAATGCATTGTCCTTTTCTTGGTTGTGTGCCGCTGCAAATATGAGGCACTTACTGTATATCTGATCAAATATAGAGTGTGATCGGAATGTGTTGCTGTGCCAATCTCAGCTGACATAGAGCGATAGGCGGGGTACACCCTGGACAGTTCGCCAGTCCATCACAGGGACACACATACAGAGACAAACAACCACACACTCGCACAATCACACCAATGGTCAATTTAGAGTGTCATGCAAAAATCCATGCAGAAAGGCCCCTATGTGAACTGTAGGGAACAGCTTACTTGACTCTGTTTGAATGCAAAACCAACTGCTTACAGTGCCAACACCACTACTACTCTCTAATCAACATATATTATAATATAAATCGTGTTCTGTTTCTTGACTGGGACAGTTTGAAGTTTGAAGTTTCAGCAATTAGCAATGAAAAAAAACAAGATTCCAGGAAAGTAAGTGCATCTACACAGTTACAGAAGCTGAAATCTAAAAAATAAAAAGTAGTGTCATGGTATTCTTGGCAGATTCACCATCAAACATCTGAAGACATTCATTGTGTTTTTAATGTGATGTGTTGAGGTGGTGGGTGTGAAAAAAGTGTGCCCGTTCAGCTTTGAGTTGTCTCCTCTTTGAGCACAGTCCTCAAAGAAACCATAACTATATTCATTAACATTACTTTTTTTTGTCAGCCAAAAACTCTGGACTCTGGACTAACTGGACAGACGACGTACCGAGTGTCCGGATGTTCTGCAAGAACTCATTTCAAATGAGAGAGAAATTAAAAACCACTTCCAAAATATTAACTTGTCAAGTATAAGCCATTATAAAAGACAGATGTGGTAGAATAACAAATACAAACATGTGCTTTACAAGACTTAATATGAGTCATTCATGTCTCACTGAATTATTATTGTTATTTATTAAATAGATAATAATAACTTATTTCAGTAACCAGTCATTTCTGCTTGTTAAAAGTTTGGCTGTGTATTTTTACACTATAATATTTTGTTGAGCTCAAATAATTACTCTGAATATCATTTTAAAAAAAAAAAAAAAAAACACATTAGGCTTAATGTTGACATTGGATCTGCAAAGATTAACTGAACTGATACATTTCAATTAAAGTGTTTTAAACCTGCTGTCATTATGTTAAAGTTGAGCCACTCTGCCTTAAAATACAAATGTACATGTTTGTGTCTTCTTTGGTTATGAACGAAATCCGTCTTTGCAATTCAACACAAGCTAAAAAGAGAAAAAATGAAATGATTCTGTGCGTCATGTTTTGAACAGCAACCCAATCATGTATCCCCATTTATGTCTCTTTGCGTTTCTCTCCCTCTGTCCACATTTGAGATGCTTTTATGTTACATGACCACTCGAGTCTGAGCCCAGGCAGGCAGGGGGGGTTCTATGAGTCCCTGAGCGAGGCAGCCCCCTGAAAAAATCTATAGACCAGATGTATGATGTTATATGGTCAAACTGGCAAACACAAAAGCTCTAAAAACAAAAGCCGTGAATTAACCGAGAGGCTTTCAAAAGTGTGTTTTCAAAACAGCCCAACTGCGCTCAGATGCCTCTCCTCCCTCTCAGTCACTCCCTCACTCCAGTCCTGCTCTCAGCACATACCCCATCTCTCCTTTCTCCCTCACCATCTTCCCCCTTTTTTCTCTCTGTCTTATTCTCTCTATGCCACCCCCCGAGACTAAATGCTTAAAAAGAAGAGAAAGGACACCATTTTTGCTAATTAGTTGAGGACTTAACAGGCGCAGGATATGCTGCCTTGGTTTTTCATCTGCTGTCCACGGGCTGTCGACCGTCCTGTGAAGTTGAGTCTGTGTGGCTAAAAGTAGAAGAAAGAAGCAGGACAGACACACACAAAATGCCTCAGTGGAGATCCTGAACAGAACTCCAGTGGGGGTTGAGCTCAAAATGGGGGACAATCATTAGTATTTAACATTTAGAAATAAAGAAGTCTTAAATTAGTGTAAGTGGTGCCATGCTCCAACTCTATCTATAGAAATCTTTACCGTTTTCCCCAATATGTAGACACTTATAATAAGCATAAAAATAGAAAGAAAGAAAAATCTATTTAGCAACTAAGCAATATTGATTTATGGGTCATACCATTCTGTTGACTGAACATTGCACTTATTACTCACAATATTTAGTCTTTTTCTGCTTCTGATGAAATATGGAATTAAACTGCAAATTGCATAAGTTTGTTGTTTTAATTTGTGCAAAGGTGAATCAAAAACTCACACTGACCACTCACCGTGGAGACACTGCGGAATGTTATCAGTAGACACTGTGTGTTTATGTAAATTACATTTATTAGATAGAACTGGCTAAATGCAGTGTTGAAAAAAAAAAAATAGTATAAAAACGTGTTTGCTTTTATGTGAGGAAATCTAACTCAACAGCAGCAGACAGTTCTTATTCAGTACAGCAGTTCTTGAAACTAAAACCATATTGAGCAAGTGAATCGGCAAGCAAGCAAACTTAATTTACATTTGAGAAACCACAAGCACAGTTACAAGGTTATTCTAAAAATATGATTTGAGAATCACATTAACATATGCAGGGCTATTGCAGACAGCTTTCAACTGTAAACAGTCTTCACGTCCATAAAGTATTTCATGTCATCGAGTCTGAGAAGAAACTGAGACGTTGAGCCAGAGCGTCCGAGGTTTAGAGAAGCAGAACAAAGTGGAAAATTAACAGAGTGGAAACTTAATAAACAGTTGCTTCAGTTCTCGACTTAGGATCATTCCCGCAGGAAGAGAAAGGCCAAGAGCACAGAAACAGCAGTGAGAGAGTCACAGCAAAGTCCTCGGCTGTGTGAGGACAGGAAGTCAGGGGTGAGGAGAAAGACACCGAGAGTCAGAGTTCAGCAATCACCATTAAACCTGGCCCAGTGTGGCTCAAAGCCATTGAGCCTTTCTGCCTTAAATGTGATGTCAAAACGACTATCTTTCTCCCGATAACTGAATCTGATAAAAACATGCGTGAGAGACAGGTTAGTAGTTCTGTTCCTAAAACACTTGTATTGAGATCTCTAAGTGGCAGTTATATTGCACTCTAAAAGGAAAAAAAAAACATTGTACAGGGGCTGCTAGCATTCTCAGCTGCTTTGCTCAAATGGGTGTATTTATCAGAGATGTAAGACACACATCCTATAAAACCAAGGGCACCAGAGAAATTCCTCACATGATCCACCACAGCCCCATAAGTGTCTGGGACAAAAATGGAGCCTGTGCCGTATGTCAGTTATATGGAGCAATAACCAACTTAAAGCAGGGTGGTAATAGAGCCATTTACCTGATCCTAAAGAATGAGGAGAAAGCTCCCCCCCCCATTCACCTCCCCAGCACCCCCCACCAACCCCCACCAACCCCCAACACTAACCCACACAGAGACACAGCTGCACAAGAACACACTCACCTTTCAGGTCTGCACATTTCAATTTTTCTACACCTTTAACAATTAAACCGTCAATCATCGATTTGACTGAGCAAACTTGAAACTCATGAATCAGAATGTATTTGTAGAAACATCTCATCTGATATTTGTGATTAGTCTGCTGTTTGTGGCGTGAGGCTTGCTCTTATTTTTGATGACTGGATGAGGTCTGAGGTTTGTGTTGACAGTGTGCAAGAACGTTGTTTTTGATAAATGAATTTAGTTTTTCTTCTTACATGTCAAGAGCACAGTGCAGGACAGTCCAAATAAAGTGCTTATTAATATGGCATGCATATTATGAGATTCTTCACAGACATAATACAGTTTGTAACACAGAATAAAGAGCATGGTGAGTCATACTGTGCTGAATCTCTGTCCACCGGTTTTGTCAATATTCCTTCTTGTGACCAACGTACAATATACATAAGTGAAGTTTATAGGGAATTAATTGGACAGACAAGAGATTTCTACATTTTTTAAAACGTGTAATCATGTTTAAAATGCAGTTGATGTTACTATGGTAGCACGTTACCATGATACAACAGTGATTTTGTCACAAATGACATAATCAAAGGTCATCGTCCAATCTCCCCAATTTCATATGAATAACTATAGATAGAATGCATTGTATTTACAATAAAGTGTCTCCACAGACAGATGTAACAGCTTCTTATGATCCGTGTGTTTGTTGTTGATGTTGTGGTGTGTGTGGTTGTAGCTGTCATTATTATAAAGGTTGCTGATCTAACACACACACACACACAGTGTGGTTATGGATAAGCAGTTAGGAAGTGTTGAGTAATCTGTCCGGAATAAACAGCGATGTGTACCTACACTATAACAAAGTGGGAAACCAAAAGTGACCACAGCTGTTAAATGCTTCATTATTATAACGTGCAGCAGTGTAGAATAAAAAAGATAAATAAAAACCTCTTACACTATTTGCATCCCAGAAACAGAATTTAGTCTTACGTGTTTTTAAATTGAATAGCCACGCAGACACATGGAGCAGTTTTTCCCGGCAGCAGAGGCTGGGAGAGTGTGTGAATGTGCATGTTAGAAGCCGCTAGAGCCACTTGAGGCAGGACATTTGGGCAGACTGTGAACGAGGTCACCAGTAGAATTTTGCTTATTTATGTAATCGTGCAGGAAATCTCTGTTCTCGTGCTTGTGAAAGCTTCTAAGCTGGGAACTCCAAAGCTCCTCTTTGCTCTGGATTCAGGATCAAAATAACAGTATAACTGCTCCCCCTGGTGTGCTTATCACTGTATTGCCTGGGAGAATTATCTGGAGCGTAATTAGTATGCACCCTTAGGTCAAAGTTCTGATTTAGTAGGAGTGTGTTTTCACATAACGCTCCGGCTCAGTAGCCTTTCATTCACCTCCCCTGGCAGTATTTGCTCTGTACTCCAGCACATCTTTGAATAAAAAGACAACTTCTACTGCTCAATTAAAACATTTGGTATTGGTCAAAAGTGTTGGGCATACTTTTGTTTCTAAAACTATTTTTAGTCTTAATAGTTAAAGCCTTTAAGTGAAGATTTAAGATACATTTATGTAACTGTCAGGGGTTCCTAAATTTAAGAGGCTACAAGGAGCAAACTTGTTTTCTTTGCCATCCTACACACACATGCTATACAAGCACACACATACACCAAGACAAAATGCACTCCTCATAATTCAGTCTGCTCATAAATCACAGCAGGTTAATGCTCCACAAAAACCCCTTCAACATCCTGTAAGTGTTAAATCATCACTTTGTGGAGGGAGTGGGAGAAAACACAGGAATAAGGGGCATGCGCGCAAAAGAGATAGTGCTGTACTTTTTCAGCGTATGAAGTCTGGGAGTGTATAGATCCAGCCCTTCAGTCAAATATGTTGCCATGCAAGGGATTAGAGGTCTGTGAAGCACTAGGTCTTGACCTGCAAGCCTTGGAGCCTGGCTGTAACCTGACCCAATACCAGGTGTATGCCTGTGGGTCAAAGAGTTGGGAAAGCATACAACAAAAGACAGCTCCTCAATAAACCCTCACAGCTCCAATTAACCATTTTAAACAGTGTTTTCAAACCTGCAAACCGCTCCTGCGGTGTACAAACATGGGTTTTGTGATGTGTGCCGAAAAGCCTCATATTTCCTTAATTGTGGAAGCCCACACAAATGTCAGCTAAATGAAATGTGTAGTGTGTATATCCTAATAGAGAGAATGTTAATGGCATGCTTACTCCCTGCACCCACTCGGCTTTGCTTTTACTTTCAAAATAATTTACGGCGCCTTTAAAGCAGCCCGTCATCTGCAGCCAGAGACCCATAACTGTCATGTGAGTCGATCATTTACCCGCCGATCTCCTAAGTGTTACGTGATAATGGGTGGAAGCTGTAGAAAACATAGGGAAATAACTAACACCTACAGAACCAACAGATCATCTCTGTAGAACGGAAAGCTGTATCATTTCATAACACATTCAGGGCTGCAGTGGTTAATCAAGCGACCTGCCAACAGAACTGCCATATCTCAAGAGCATGTCACAGGAGAAGTGTTTAAGTGTCCTCATATGGGAGTGAATAACTGAATGGGATTCTTCTTTCACCTACATTAGATGTTGACACTGGGGAATTTGGAACATTATATTTTCCTATGACAAGGTTAATGTAACATAATGTAAGCTTCTAATTTTGTGTTGCTTATTTAGGATGCCTGATTCTGATTCGGTATGTATACCTGTCTAATTATTGGAATTGAGAATGCAGAGATTAAGTAATATAACATGGGTATACGCGCGTGCGCACACACACACACACCGTTCTGCATTTGTGAGATCTAAAATAGCAAAAAGTACCTGTGTAATTGAAGTACTAATTATTTCAGTATTTATTAGGCAATTCTGGCTGGTGGGTCCCAGAGGCTGAAAGTGACTACACTTGAACAAGTCCACGACTGGCTGGCCTCAGAGGGTTATTAATTGCTTCAGCGTGCCCTTGCACAATGTGTTTGGATAGGTGTTTCTTGTAGCTATAACAAAAAGCCTTTGTAGCGCTTCACTTTAGCCCGTGACTCAATTAGGGAAGGAAATGAGAGTAAATACAAAAAGCCATTGTCTTTCCTCAAGCCACCGCTTGAGCTGAAGGCATTAAATAACTTAACTGTATCTTGTCTGTATGAGAAATTTTGCAGTTGAGGTGATGCAATGGATCACAGAGTGAGGTCAATGTAATGAAGGTGGTGAGAGAGGTAAACAGGCTACATTGTACATGTCAACATGTACTAATGCTGTACTAATGTGTAGATGTGTAGTCTAGAATCACTAGCAGAAATAGTCCTTTTCTAGTAATCTGCAAATGATTGCTCTTATTACTTTTATTTTGTAATAAAATGTAAAACAAAAAATAAAAAAATACTGGCTAATTATATATTTTTGTTAAAAAATAATCAATTAATCAAATAATCAATGCAACCTCAATCAATAATAATACAGTAAAAAACACTTTGAATTATTAGCAGCATCACAGTCATCTTGACTGAGACTGGAGATACTTCACTACACCATGAAAACAACTCTCTTCCAGACAGTTTCCTTTGTCACACTGTTTCTTTTTTTCTTGTCTTTCGACAAAGTGTATCTCCCTGCACTGCTCCTCTCATTCACTCTACTAGTCTGAGAAAGGGGTTTCCTAGTGAGGCGAATTCCAGCATGCACTCGCCAAGTGACCCGTGACCATGGGCGGACAAGGTTACTCGTCCTGACTTTTACAGCCTCCACATGAGTCTGTGTGTCTCCCAGCCTGAAATAGTGAGTCAGATATCGTCAAAATGAAAAGAGAGAGCAGGGCTGAGAGGCTCGGGACAAACCTGCTGCTCTGATGCCCTCCAGACCCAAACTGACAAAACATCAAGACACAATGACAGCCAAGTATGAGAGGTGAACAAAACCCCAAAGGATGTTAGAGAGAGGGGGGAGCAAAAGGTGACAGAGCAGCACAATCTCCTCTCTAAATAAAAGTGCAGTTTAGCACCTTTATGGGTTCTTTGTCTTGTGCATTGCACCTGTGACGTAGAACTAATAGCTGTGGTGTTGATATGGATGTTTTTACATGGGTATAAAAAAGAAATAAAGCATAAGAGCATTGAACACTGTGCTGTAGATCTCATGTGTACAGTAGGACCTTAATACCTCCACTCTTCAGCTGATCCATGTTAAATATCACAGCAGTGACATAAAAATGGAAGAAGAACTCTTAACTCTGTATCACAACATAAACAACAAGTATAGAGTCCAGGACAACAAATCAATGTCCCTTTTGATTGTAGTTCAAACTTAAAAAATATAAACTGTGTAGTAAAATGATACTGTACAGGTATAATGCAATACATCATGTGTAATGTGTGATGTATCAACTAAACTGAGTGTTATGTGTCTAAAATTAGACACATCAATGAATTCAAATTGAAAAAGACTTCAGAATGATTTTGAAGAATATGATGTGACGACTTGATGTCTTAGTAAACGTCATATATTGCTATTGCAAAGGCTTGGTATTAATTTGGTCCTTTACACATAATATGTGCTATGTGCTAACGTAGCTTAGGAGCTGAGGAGGCATTTCTGACATCTCTGCTCATCGTGCTGTCTTTTATTTTCTAACCCATATTAGAACTAAGGGTCAGTGAAGTCCACTTACATGTTGCACTGTGTCATCTACACTTTCATCACATCAGCATTGAAATGTATTTTGTTTTCATTGTTATTATTGTTCATTTTGTTTTTGTTTTTTTTTAAATTGAATTTACTGAAATTGAAAAAAAGAATGATATAATAGTGTCCTTTCCCTGCAAGGCCATGGCCACTGAAGGTATTAATGTGTAGATCTGCAAAGTCCTTGTTTTTCCTGAGTCTGTCTTCAGTGTTGTGTAGAATTCTGTGGAATGTGGATGAACAAATACACAAACATATCAAATTAAGCCTTATAATACTTTGGTTACAGGCATGCATGGATGTCAGCCAGAGTGTGTGTGTCCATGTTTGAGTCTTCCTGTGGTCTCATGGAACTTTACCCTTGGATACACTGATGACAGTTTATTATGATCTCTTTGACAGGGTGTGTACCCTGGGGGACAAGGACCTCCTACTCCTATGAACACACACACACACACACACACACACACTCATATGGGGGCATGTCATCCTCAAGCTTAGATCTTATTCCAGAGGTCTGGGAGTTTGAGGATTGTGTGCCACATTCCAGTGACTACACTCTTGTGGAAATAAATCTCAAATGTTGCACTAATGTGCTGAAGCCATTCTTCCAGTTTGGGTAACGCATCCCAAAATGCTCCTTTTACCAACTGGACCCTTTGGACCCTGTCTCATTGCCCTCTCCTGCTCCTTGTCAAGCACCACTACATCAGGAAGGTTCACCAACAGCTGCATTTCAGTTTCAAACTTGAAGTTCCACAAGATCATATCTCTACTGCTCTGTCACCAATGTCCTGCCGACACTAGCAGATTTCTAATCCTGGGCACAGATGTGGCTATAAACTCAAACACTTGGTCATGACTCTCAGCATACACTGCCTACGATTGCATTAAATGCTGTTATGTACTGGATTATATCTGTGGGGTTCTTTGCACAGCCTGCACCTTACAGAATATCTATAGATCTGGTGCTGTGGGCCTGTTTTTGCATGGTCAGAGTTTGGTTCCATATCCACAGGTCTTTTCCAGTCACAGGTAGTTTTTTTTTTAAGTCAGCAACGTTCATGCTGGCAAGGGTCTTTGTTTTCCAAAATGTTTTCTCTTCCTCCTAATCATCTTGTGACTGTTGCTGCCTGTGGCTTTCTCTTCCTCATGTGTACATGTGACTCCTGCATACTCCTGGATCATGACTATGACACTCACTAATCCTCATCCTACCACTTTTCTTGCCAGTTTAGTTTTTGGATGGTGGACCCTCTGCGCATTGTGTCTTGGCATTAGCGTCGGCCATGTCCACTGTACTATTCTAATGAAATGGTAAATGGTCTGTATTTATGTAGCTCTTTTCTAGTCTTGATGACCACTCAAAGCTGCTCACTCACACTTTCATACAGCACATCTATGTGCAGCGCATTTTCTATCACTCATCTTTCATATCCATTCACATGCTGCCAGCACAGCCGTCCAGGAGCAAGGACACATCAGCATGTAGACTAGCAGAGCTGGGAATCGAACCCACAACCTTCAAGTTGAAAGACGTTTTCAGTGACACCCACCAGAGATATTAGGCTGTGGCTGACATCCATGAATTCTCTCCATAGCTCTGACTGGTCTGTGGGATCCCCAGGTACATGTAGCTGTCCTGTGTGTCAACTGTCCAGCATTCTGGTAACCTTTGAAGCAGTTTGTGTTACAGGTCACCGTCAGACCATTAATAAAGTCACACATAATTGATTTTCTGTAAAATGATCTATTAATGCTTGATTAATCCTATAATGCTACAATATACCATATGTGTCTACAGTGGTACCATATTAAGTGGTGGCATCACAAAACCATTATTTATTTTGACCCACCCACTCTCCTTCTAAAAAAAAAAATCACTTGGGGGTCAAGCTGAGTCACTGAAGAGCCATGAGGAATTCTTCAACAACCAGCTCTTATTTTAATTTTCATCACTAAATTTGCATGGGGACTGTAAAGTGAAGTGGCAGGGGGGCAGTTTGCCTGGATTAAGTCTGTTCATCAGTATATCATCCTTCACTCAGTTGATGTTTCATCCATCATACTCTACCACTTTATCCCCCACTTGAGGGGGACGCTGTGCCAATTTCAGCTGACATGAAAGGCGGGGTACATCCTGGACAGGGACGGAGCCACATACAGACAAACAACCACCCACTGTCACACATACGGTCAATTTAGAGTGTCCAATTTACCTAATCCCGATATTGGATGTTTGTGGATGTTGAGGAAACTGGGGAACCCTGGAGAACCCGGAGAGAACACGCAAACTCTGTAGAAAGGCCCTTGTTCTGACCGGGTCACAAACCTGTGTCTTCTTGCTGCAAAGGCAAGAGTGCTAACCACTACACCAACTGTGTGGCCCCAGTTGGTGTTTCAATAGAGGAAGCCATACCTTCCTTTGTACTTCAGGATTAACAGGGTTGAGGGAACCTGATGTGTTTAAAGCTTCAGTAGAGAGCAGGGTGAAACAGAGCCAGATCAGTACAGAGATACGATTAGAGAATCTCATAAATCATGAGTGCTTATGGTGGGGGAATACGGTCTTAAAGACCATCTGGACTTTCCAACCTCACATTTATTTTGAGCTGCCTCCATTGGGAATAGGCTTTTAAGAACAGGATTTTATTCACTCCCACTACACTTAAGAGGGCTCACTTTATGTTGTCTCCATTTTCTGTCAGTGATTTATAATGAATAGCCATGTTTTCCAGTATCCTCCTCAAAACTGAAAAAATACAAGTATAAAGAAGCAGAGCTAGGCAGCACTGATGTTCAAAGGTCAAATATTCTAGTGTTTCATATACTGTATAGTACTGTGTATAGTACAACCATTCTGTGTCACCCAGTCCCCCTGTCATCAAGGTAGAGTCATGTTGACACCCAGCCTTCTCAGAAAGATAAGTGTCATTCCCTCGGAGGCCTTCAGAGGCCTGCCAGCTTCCTGCAGACAACCTCTTCCTCTCTGCGCTTCCTGATGTTATCATAATTCAGGACCCAGGGTGGACCTTTGTGGCTCATGGCCTCATCTTCCGTTAGCACACGTGTGCGTCACATTATCTGCTGAGAGGCCAGACTCTGCATCCTTTCAGGAGGGGAAGGGGTTGTACAGCAATGTCAGGAACAGGAAAAGGAAGTGGACACAACCAGGGCTAGGTGAGAGAATAGAAGGAACAAGGTACAATATCTATCCCTTGTCCTCCTTCAAAAATGTATAAACAATCTTTTCATATTTTCAAAAGCTTAGAAAAAATGGTTTTGTACAGTGTCAGCAATAGAGCTTCTACCAGGAATCACAATAACTCATCCTATTGCAAGCTGTTTCAGCACTCAATTGATATTTGTGCTGCTTTTACGTGTACGTATGTCAGTCCATCACTTGGCTGAGGTGTGAGTGTAAAGAAGCTGTGAGCTTGGCCTGACTATGTACACTTTACTGGGCTTGGAGCTCTTATTTCAGTGGCTGCCTAAGTAGAGTTTGACTTTCACGGCTTTGATCAGGAGGCGATGCAATGGCATTTGACTTCTGGTTTAAAAAAAAGCTGCGTGTCAGACCTCTGGGGTCACTGGGATCACTTATCACGGCTGAAAATAACCAGTGGCAAGCCACGATTTGGGGAATCTAAAAGAGGGCTGACATTAGCAGGTGCCCTGAGGTGGTATAGAGACAGCTACAGAGGAGGTCGTTGACCTTGGACCACAGAGAACTTCTTTTTATTTTTTTTAACCTAAACCCTAGGGCCTGGTTTCACTTAGCAGAGGTTCTTCAGCTGAAACTGGTGAACAGCAGCACAACTTTACCAAGTGTAAAACACAACAAAATGGAGTAATAAAGTACTAAAATACCTGTACAATAAAAGTCCAAGTGTGTCAAGTATTTTAACAGGCCAACATCCAAGATTTTTTTTTTTTTTTAGAAAGATTATAAGATAACACATAATATGCCTTATCTAATCTAAAACATAATTTTAAATCAAACTTTGTGTGTTGGGACCTACTTTTTAATGATGGCCAACATATGGGAGCATATTAACAATATAAATCAGGACAAGAGCAAACTTGTACATAACATTTCCATTGTTACTGTCATTGCTCTTACACCTACTGTAAGGCAAGGCAAGGCAAGTTTATTTGTATAGCGCCTTCTTACACAAGGCAATTCATAGTGCGTTACAGAAGCAAGTAAATGCATTGGAAATTAAAACAAAATCAATAAAAAAAAAAACCCGTAAACAGGTTTGCGGGTTGGTGTAATCAATGTGTTATTGAAAACATATACAAGTTTAATATTTATACAAATGACTAAATAAATGCATGGACGTAAAGTATCAGAGTTAAACATAGTTTGAGAAAAATATGCTATCTAGCTCAGTTGGATGTTTGCTTGTTACGTTCAAAAGTTCAAAGGTGTGACAATATCAAGAGGGTTGTCATGTGATCAAATCTGTTGACTGCATGCAACTACAGTGTTGGCAGTGCTACATTTGCTGAGTCAGAGAAAACAGTCTGGATACATGAAAACATCACTCAAAAACAGCCCAAATATTCTTAACAAGAGAAAACATTCTGCCAATGGGGAAAGCAAATGTGCTTGGCTAACATGACACCAATTTCTTCATAAATCTAGCCACTTTCAGACTTTAATGTGCCATAGATTAGACAAAACTTGAAGTGGAGGGTATACCAAGTGTTGATCATTACGTCATTCAAATACAGTATAGAATTGCAAAATGCTGTTTCTAAAGGAATGCACACATCTGCCTCTCTGTTGGAGCTAAATCCAACCGAAGATGCAGTTTTTCTTAACCACATATAAGAAAATAAAATCTTCATCCTTGGTTATGCAAATGATTAGTTTAATAATTTAGTAATTAGTTCATTACTGGTAGTTAAAGCTTAACGTATAATATCTTATTAAGACAAAGTTATTAGATATTTTTTCTTAAAATAATTTTATTCTTGTACAGCAAAACTTGCTTGTTGAGATAATTTTCTTTTTTAGGCTACAAATAAAAACACTTTCCCAGGAATGCAGCTTTTTAACTGTTTTTGAAAATCTATCTTTGCAAAGTACATATCGCTGAGCAAACACTGGAGAGAAGATAAGAAATGTTTTCTATGGAAAATAAAACCAATTGATGTAGTGTTTGACCTCGTTTATATTCAAGAGGAATAGTTTCATCTAGACATCATTTGACTCAAACGTTTCCACAAACCTTATAACACTGTCAACAATAGTCAGAGACGGTTGTAAATAATGGCAACATTGCTGGTGTTATAAAAAGACTCAAAGGATCCTAGTGTCACTAACCATTAATGCATTGAGCCTTTGGAGACAATAGTAGCTTCTCTTTATTACAGGGCAGTAAAATATGTTAATATGAATAATAGTATTTTTTCAGTGTGAATTGACTGAGTGATTCTATAATGATTGTATTACAGATTCATTCATAAACCATAGGATATTTGTTTTCCCCCAAAGGGCAAACAAGAGGTTTTGTAGTACAAGGGTTAGAACATGAATGCTGTTTAATCTCTGCCTCACTACTTTCTGTCCCCTGTTGTTGCGTGCAGGGAAATAATAATAAACCCCTCACAGATGTATATAACTTTGTTTATAAATTCATTTTAGCTCCTCATGCTAAAAATTAACCCATACCAACAACCAGTAGTGAGTATTTCCAAATGTAATCTCAGATTTCAATAGGATAATAAAAAAGAACTGTCTCCAAGTCAGTCATGCTGAGATCATTATAATTTGTAATAAGGTAAAAGAAAATCCAGTCTATGTATTAAAATGATTTAAGTAAATTTAAAGTCACATGTTATATATGTATAATACATCACATTTAACTGACAGTTGTACCATCCAGAATTGCCATAATTAAATATGTAGGTGTGAAAAGCTGTAAAAAGCCATTCTCTTAAAAATGTAAGTCAATTCAAATGTAATTTTAAATGGTTGCATTTGTCTTTAATCTGGACATTAGTGATCCCAAACATTCTGATGTACTGATGAGAATAAAGGGGTTAAAAAATTCATTTTTGAGCACATTCATGCCTTGAAGAAGAAAAAAAACATTTTATGCCTGAGGTTAAAAGCTGGTAAAAAAAAGCGTAATTGCCAGTGCTTTTGTTTGTTTAGTCAGATGCTTTTGTGCTGCAAGGTGTAATGAACACTATAGGCTGACGGAGAGGTTTTATACTTTTAGGGTTGTTAATCCCTAAACCACACACCAGCCTCGACTCAACTGCTGCTCCCACAAAAAAGATTGGTGTTTTAATAATAGTGCTGATGGAGCCCATGAAGCTCGGTATAAAGACAACCCTGAGCTTTGGGGTCAGAAAATAGAGATGTTTCTAAGTGTCTGACTGAAATGATCTAAATATGACTTTGAGACTCTTATGTGTTTACTGAAAGTAACAAGAAATAAATATTAAAAGTGTTGCTGGCTTTATTTCCATGTTATTTATCTTGTCCTGGTATTTCATTTGGATAAAAGCACCTTATTCTATAACAGACTAGACGGGGATTAGAATGAGTTCATGGTGTATTTTATTCAAATTTATATTGAACTCATTGTCTAAATACTAACTATTGCACATTTTACACACTGACTACCGACATATTTAACAGGCATTAGGGGAGATATGAGGAGTGAGGTGTCACGTGAAAGAACAGAGTGCAGACAACGGACAAGGGGAGAACAGACGGATCAATACAAGTCAGGAAATAAGGTAGAAAAGGTTATTTACTTGACATTGATCTGTTGTAGCGGCAACATAGCTTGGCCTGTTTCTCTTTTGTTAACCTTTAAATCCGAGTATACTCACAAATGACAGGAGAGTCAACTAACAGGTGTATATTATGGATCGAAGAAGGAGGTCACACCTCTGTGACCGGTGCCAAATAGTTGCAGCCATGAAGAAACTTAAACATCAACAAGAATAATAAGATTAATTTATTTTTTTCACTCGCGGACAGATTAAAAAAGGGAGTCACACGTCAGAAAATAAAGAGATTGAATGCAAATATCTCACATATTCAGAGTAGAATGAAGGAGGCAGCCTCAACTTTCTGCACTAACACAAATTTAGCTGCTATATAGTTATTAAATAGGCCGAGGGTGTTTCTGATTGTTGTATCGCCACAAAAAACATGCAGCGAGTGTAACATAGGGGTTTTTTGACAGCAAACATTTGCTCAGTAATGTCGAGTTTAGGCATAATGGTCATCTTGGTTTGCCACAGGCTTTATGTGCACACATGCATGTCTAACAATTTGTTCAAAAGAAAAAAAAAAACACTAACCTGCATGTGCTCAAATGACTTTAATCCTGAATGTGGTCATTTGCAATAAACCTCAATATTCTATGAGGTGAAGTAAGCAGAAAAGCGTCAGTTCCATCATTGTACTATGGTATTGGTAGCAGGACAGAAGGGTCATGCAGTGTGTTGTGCATCAGCTGGATCTGGCCTCAGCCCAGTGAACACTTCTAAACATCCATCATGTCTCTTTTTTATTCCATGAAGATGGCACAGACCTGATTGAGTGAATGTGGAACTATTTGTTCTTCCATATGCCAGTGCTTGTAATCGGTTTCTCAGGTTCCTGCCAAATGTTGCCCTTTGCCAACAAGGGCCACATGTTTTCACAAAGGGAGTTTTGGCAAATGTTACACTGATGAGTTTTGTCGTTTTGGCTTTGGTTAAAAAACAAAGAATGTTTTACTTCACAAATTAAAGTTGTATTGCAAACAGTTATAGTAGTGTAGTAACAGTGTAGAGATGCCCATGTACCTTAACAATGTAAAACAATGTTTCTGGGTCAAAGATACAGAATATGAATACAAAGTAAGCCCTTTTTCATTCTCCTACCCACCTTAGGGCATTGTTTTTCTGAATGCTGACACCTTCAACCTTGCACGTCCCTGTGCTTACACACACTTACGGCATTGCAATTTCAAGATGTTGGATTTTTTTCATTGGCCACTCTCACTGAAACTTATCCAGTCACACAACCTTGCATGTTCCTTTACTTACACACTTATGGCATTGCAATTTCAAGATGTGGGATTTTTTTTCCCTTGGCCACACTAACTGAAAGTTATCCAGTCACACTGTGTTGGCAGGGCTGCTAAATAAACATGCAGTTGTTGCTTAGGTTCACAACCTCTGCACAAGGCATAACCATGTTACTCTGATGGAAATGTTTAACGTTGTGCTAAAGAGATTTCTTTTTTTTTTCTTTTTTGGTCACAATCCTGAAATGAATTTAGACAGACACGATGGCTATTAAGAAATGAAATGTAGGTGGAATATGAATACCAGAGCAAATGTATGCACTGTGATGTTCTGCAAACATATACATTCATCTAAATTGTATTTAAGGCCTTAAACAGGTGCATGTGGAGGCACTTCTCCGCAATCAGTCCATTGTGTATTCTGGTGACTCGTTTTCAGAGAGGAAGTAGACCCATGGGGTGAGTTGACCCTAAAGGAGCCAGGAAATTTGTTTTTTTTCCCTCCTGAACTTGGCTATATCTCACTTTCTAGAGGTGCCTGTCCCACTTACTCACTCTCAAGGACCAAGCCAATCTCCCTTTGTAAATAGAACTATGTTTTATAATTCCCCCTCTCTCTCAGATGACCATATCAATAATGCAGAGGAACTGCACCTGTCCAGAGCCATGAGATTATTTCTCTGATTTGGCCCGACAGTTATGGTAATAGTTTGGCAAACAATCTACTCTAGCAACAGTGACCATAGATTACAGCTGTTTTCAGATCAAAGACACTGCAGAGAGGCCCATGATTGATTGCTCGCCAAGAGACAGAGTCAGGCAGTTCAGCCCCCCATGCCTCACTTTTCCTTCTCGTCTCTGATAATGGAAAAATTCCTTTATTTCTAATCTTCCATGGTAACCCTGTTGTACTTTAAATACCAGAGGGTGCACTCACATGTTAAACAACCTTTATGCTTTGACAAACATTGTTTCAAATTGCAATTTTGATTTAAAAATGATGTGTCACTAGACACAACAAAATGGTAATCAATGAATAACCTATTCATATCACAAAAAATACACCAAGTTATGGTTCACAATATAAAAAGCTAAGAAACCTTTGAAACTTAACACTGAAAATGTTTGCCGAATATAATTGATAGCACATGACAAGGAGAGAGCGGCGGGACAATGTTTCAGTATGGTGGAACCAATTTTACATAACCTTAAAATGCAACTGCAAACATAGCAGTGTGTAATTGCTCACTGTTCTGTGACCACTTGCCAACCATTGACAGTCTTAATATACAGAAGAAACAATGGTGGATGGGGAAGTTACAGATGAGTGCTTGCTCTGTCCTCCAGTGTTTAAATATACGCGATCTTTAACGCACAGTTTGTAATTTCTGACGCTGGGGGTCTTTCAATGAAAACAACAATGGAAGACTTAGATTGATGATGTTGTAAAGCTACATAGAATCATGGGAATTGTTGTCTAGGGAGAGCTTTGGTGGAAGAACACGCGGCATACAGCAATGATCCATTAGTGAAAACTACAATAAACACATAAAGACAGTACAATGGCTAACTAGTCCTGAATATTTCCTTCCTCACAGTGATGTTTTATGGAAGTTAAAGCTGTCATATAAGGTAGCATACAAATGTGCTTTACTGTAGACGCGCAGGTGAAAATCATGGAGCTAGCCTGTTGTAGCTCATTTAGTCAAAGCTCTGTAAAACCTCTATGGTCATTTCATAAAAGCAGACAAGAAAATTGGATGTCATTAAAAGATGACCAATATCAAAACGTTTATTTTCTTCAATATAACTAAGGATATAAATGTTTTTGCTAATGTAACTAAATTACTACTACTAATAACTATTAGTTTAGTCATTTGTAGATATAGCGCATAAATGTTATATATATTTAAGGCTTCATTTAAGTTTAACATATATATTTTTTATTTAAATCCTTAGTGGGATGCACTGCATAGAAACTGCTGGTAAAAAGTCATAATATTTACCCTTTTCTAACACGAACCATAAATGATTACAATTTCTACTTATCTTAAAAAACAGGCTTCACAAAGTGTTTTCACAGAGCAGATTAATGAAAGTCAAACAAGATGACAGAAACAAAAGTATCAACAAGAAATAAAGAGTATAATAATAATGGGACAAAGATTGAAATAAATAAATCAATTGAGAACATGGGTTGTATGTAGGGCCACATGGTTGGTGTAGTGGTAAGCACTCTTGCCTTTGCAGCAAGAAGTGAATGGTTGTTTGTCTCTGTACGTGACCATGCGATGGACTGATCTGTCCAGGGTGAACCCCGCCTATCGCCCCACGACCCTCCTGTGGAGGATGAAGAGGTAGAAGATGGATGGATGTTGTATGTCTGTATGTACCAAAAAAAGGTATACTCTGTTGTTGTTCTTTTTTCTGATTCACAAGTACAATCCTTAAATCTAAAAGAGTCAGACACATCTGTTGGCTGTGCATCATTGTTTGCTCATGTGAAGTGTTTGTATCCACATACCTTACATATTCAACAGAGAGGCTCATTATTTATTAATGACACAAAAGCTGTAACACCATTTGGCTAATATAAATTTGCATATTTATTAAAAAGGAGACAAGTGTGATTAATGGCATCCAGCCATGTCACATGTGGATGGGGAAAAACAATGGATCAGTTCACTGTAGTGCTCACTGTTCTCAACCAAGGACCAAGTCGAAACATGTGAATGACAATACAGTATACATAATCCACATTAATACACCAAACCAGTTTATTCACTTATGCAGCTGCAGCATTACACATGACAGACATGATATGAGAGAATCAAGCACTTATAATTGCAGAGGAACAACATTACCAATACCAATAAAAAGTTAGTAAACTGGACTGAACTGCAAAATACTAGGGACAAATACTGGCTTGTACCTGAATTCAAATGTAACCTACACATTTGGAAAAATAAAAAAAGATTTAAAAATGGTCTTGACGACGAGGACATTGTCAGATAAGTGGAGAAGGGCAGTCAGAGAGCCACTCAGAGTAACGGTAAATGGCCTTTTTACCATTCCAGCTTACCGGCCCCCCTCCCCCCATTTAGGGATGGCATTAGAGAACTGCAGACTGACATACATTTTTTATAGCTTCATAAAGTCATCCAATGACCAGGTCACCCTTCTCATAACTAGGGAGCAGAATGCTTGAAAAAAACCATTCATCACCATGAAAGGGCCTGCTTGTCCATGCGCCTTCAAACATGCACACAGTATGGCAAGAGACGCTCAGCACAAATGCTAACGTACTTCTGCCACTAATGCCAGATGACCTTCTCACATCTATTAGCGAGCCGGCTGATGCAGAGGGCAGACACAAGCCCCTCTTGTCTCCCTGCAAACATTCCAATGACAAGAAATAGAAAATATCATGCATGATAATGGCCGTTGCCACCAACAAAGCAATCATTGCTAAATTTTGAACAACATAACGTAATGTCAGGTGAATATTAAATAATCTGTAATTAATTATATATGCAAGGAATCTTGTCTCCACATATATTGCCCTGTAAATTTGTCATTATTGTAGAGGTGCAACGAGCGGTAATATAACAGAATAACATGACATGCGTTTTAAAGTGTGTCCCCTTTGATTTGGCAAGCCAGAAGGGCCTCCGATATAGAATTGGAACGCATCTCACAGACAAACCATCAGACCACCAAACCCCATTAGTGGGCAATTAGTGACAGCTGGTGGGTTGTCAGCCTGGTAATGGCCTCAATAGAAATGCCCGTGGAATACAAAAACTACCAGTGATGCAGTGCTTTAAACCTTGGTGATAAAAGTCAAAACAGAACACTTTAAGTATAGAAACACAGGTTCACAGATAAACCATTTGTGGAAGTCCATCTGAAGTCAATAATACAATGATAGTATTAAAATCAATTTATTATTGCTTTTAAATGCAAGGGATTTAATGATGGGAAACAACAGGAAAAACAACAGGATTACAGCGTTGAATGCTGAACCTTGTAAAAGCACAGAAATACCCGTTTTTCCTCTCACTGGCCTTTTAGTTCAAAGCTGGGGCTAAGCTATGAGAGACACATGAATTGGACGGGTGGGGGGTGAAGTAGTTTAATAATTTATTTAAGAGGGAAAGAAGGCAGCCAAGGGGAACAAATAGTGTTTCTCCCAGAACCAAGCCCCTCTGACCCCAGCCCTGCGTACCTGAAGCCCAAGCCCCATCGCATTAGTGAAATTCTTATTTGATGGCATTTTAATATTCTGCCTTGATGACTTTTTAGCAACATTTACTTTCGGAGGTCTCGGGCACTTCCCCCAGAGGAAATGAAACATGTCAAAACCCATTACGAAAAAATCAAAATTTAAATACCTCAGTCGTGTTAGCGGTAATACACACAATCCCTACCGCTCAGAGGCAAGGCTCACAAACACTCATCTGCTTGCTGGCTCGTAATGAGTCTGTTTGATGGGTAAGCGATTTGTGGGTCACCGAGCATACGTTACAGATCCAATTTAACCCTTGATTGCTTGTACTCTGGAGGACCTGGGAAAACGTGTTATTGAAATTTAATACCAGATCATTTCTTCTTCCTCCCATGCAGGGACAAAAGTATGCTTACATGACTCCTTCGATGGCCTGTGCAGCTGTAGAGGGGGGAGGAGGGGAAATTGACCAGGGAAGGAAGGGACAGACAAGACAATCAAGAAAACAAAAACACTTTTATGCAAGAAGGTAATCTTTGCCTCAACGGCAGGTCTGCTAAACACCAATCCAATTAGCCCCTGAAGGCACCACACTGACACCAACTCAAGTGAAAACATGGCTTTTCATGTCATATATATATAATATATATATGACATGAAAAGCCATGTTTATACATATACACACACACACACACACATATATATAGGTGTATATAGTAATGTTTATAATGGTTTGCTGTTAGTTGTCAGCATTGACTTAAGATTCTAATACTATATAAAGATCTAATTCCTCACATTTTTATAACACAGGTCAGAAACCTCACTAACTCAATTTAAGCAAATGTCAAAGTACGAGACTAGATACATTTATTCCAAACATGTATTGTATTAAATTCATGTGTTTTGGTTTTCTTTGCTTATAATAAAAATGGATGAGACAGCTGAGGTTGACTTTGCAATTGTTTTGGCTTGTGCATTAGTGGGGAACATAATAGCACACATAATGTAGCTCTACTATACTCACTACTACAGTATGTAAACTCTAAATGCTCTCACCAGCAGAACGTGGCAGTGCCTGAATTTGGCATAGTGTAATTTAATTTGTATGCAGTGGCAGAAATTGGCAATATTTTTAGTTGAAGTCATTGGTGACACACACATAAGATGATAATTAATACAAGGACATGCTGTGTGTTACTCTTGCATGTACACGAGTACAGTGCCCAATTTGTTCAATATTATTCTATTATGTAAAGGATCACCTATGCTGGTTAAAAAAAAAGCATTTCAATAAATTAAAAAAAACCTGAATTTAAATCAACAGCATTTAAAGTCCCTTGAGTAAGAATTAAATTAGCACATGATAAGGTAGAGGGCCACATATCAAATTTCCTTTGAAAACACAATTTTAAAAGAGCCAGAATTCTGAGAATAGACAAGTCAAGTAAAACATCTGAATCCTGAGATTATAGTCACAGTTCAAATTGTCATCAGTAACATGATGAGTCATTGTCTGTCTTCCTAAATGAAAAGTAACTCACATGGACACAAGGTCCAATGATGTTTACAGTTGAAATAGTCTGCTCTATTATCTGAGGTGTTTCTAAATCTTTTTACTGCACTTCATTTTTGAAAATGTGAATTATAGTGGAGTTGTGAATGGACTGGTAGAGGCAGTTTACTGGTGAGGAGGCTAATTGAGAGCTCAGGAGAGTAGTCGGCAGGCTGACATGGCTCATTCACAGTATTTGTCATTAGACTTGACTGCAGGGAGAGAATAGAGTGCACTGCACCATTCATGTGTAACCAAGATTTATGCTAATGTCTCTCTGCATATGCTTATTCTACATATCTACATTAAACTTAATAGACTGTTACATTGATTCTTAACCTCTGCCTCCATACATGATTACCTTTTCTGATTTCTTTGCAAAATGGCACATAAACACGGGGCAGGGATTTTATCAGCGTGTCAGTGAATTTGTTTCCAGTGGCAGCCCATGGCTCTCATAATCGTTTTGTTACTTCAGGGACTCCATCAAGAATGCTTGCCTAAGAGGCTACAGTTAACCTGTCACTATATAGATTTCCCAGAAAGCCAAGCTGGATTTCTTACTCACTGTTTGCCCAGGAGGTCTACAGTCTTATAGCATATTGTGATTATGTACTTTCATGGTATTGAATTCTTTCTTATGTTTTTAGATGTCATTAAGGATTATTGCTAAACACAAAATTCATTTAAAGCAGCTGGAATCAGTATGTTTCACATCAACCCCTGTCAATATGTATGGGTCAGCGTGGTGGAGCCTCACAGCAATTTTTGGTTCAAATCCCAGTCCAGCTGGTGCGTCTGTTTGGGTTTTCTCCAGGTACTCGGGCTTCAACCCACAGTCCAAAGTTTAGAAGTTAGGTCCAACTAGAGTCTCTAAACTGCGCACAGGTGTCAATGTGAGCATTGTTTCTCTCGCAATGTTGACTAGTGAACACATTTGGCAGCTCAGATATTTCCATCAAGAACTGATGGTGACCAAGTACAGCGAATAATGAACTTACATCCATCCAAATAATTACTGTCATAATGTTTATAAATATGCAACTGGTGCTGTACATCTGCCAATTCAACTGAAGTTGATAATTATAATATATAAAATTGGATAAAACATAATGGATATTTGTCATCGTGTTAACAAATAAAAAGTACGGATAGGTATATGCGTCTGTCAATAGTTTTTGGGAGAAAATCAGCTTTCTTACTTTTAGGAACACATTGTGGCAATTAGTAATTAGTGTGTGCTGTTGACTTTCTTCAAATAGTTTTTTTGTTTTGTTTTTGTTTTTTAAATCACCCATGCGTAATAGTTTGTGTTCTGTTTCAAGAACATTTGAACATCAAACACAACATGTGATATCAAAATGATGTTCCTCATCACATACTGTAAGCCGTCTCTGGTCACTTACCTCTGATGTACACACACTGACCCGGATCTGACCCCATGAAAGAATAACTTTCCTGGCTCAAGGGGGCTGACACAAGTGAGTGTGTGTCTGAGTGAAAGGTTAAAGGATCAGTGTTGCTGTGCTGCCGCACACAGTAAATTGGCAGCAGGGACCTTGTGATGTGATGTCTCACTATTTTCAGATATTTCTCACAAACCAAACAACTGACTAGTTTTGGAGAAAACAATTATGTGCATTTTCACCTTTACAGTAAAGGTGCTATCATGCTTTACAGTAAAGGTGCTATCAGCTGCTATCATGTTCAACCAAAAACAAGCTTGTCCTTTTTTTAGTCCTTAAATACCTAATATAGCCCTGTTTCATCCAGTCTACGTCTTCCTGTGGATCACGACACAGTAAATATACATCTTCATATTGAAAGCATTTAATCAATGACACACAGCCAGACTATTATTTTGAAATAGAAAAAAAAATAATTAGTGGAAAGGACATTTGTCACAGCAAAACACTTTTATTTTTATCAAGTTACTGTCCACCACATGGCCATATACATGGCTTCTTAATGGATATTTTACAGTTTATTCATCTGTGTTTTGAGCTCATGTTTTCCTCCCCTGGTAACTGTGATACAGTGTTGCTGTTGTCTATATAGCAACTACAGGAAGCCACTTAAGTGGCATGCAAAGCTGACTAAAGCTCCACTTGCCCTAAACAGAGTTCAGCTCTCACTTTACACGCCTTACACTTTCAACTCAGTTTTCTGAAACACCACCCTTTTTGCCAGGCTCTTGACTTACAAATTGCTGCTTTAGACTTGGTTTCATTGTAAAGCTTACAAGGGAAAAAGGAAAGAAACATTTGAGGATAAAAAAGGCTACTCGGGACACTTATGTCCCCATTGAAAACCGTAGAGCCACCCCTTGGCTAACAGTCAGCACATTGTTGTCGCTCAAAGTAGTGAGCTCAGTGCAGTCAATAACCTCTATATCCATTCACTAACCTTCCCATCTTTTCAATCTGCCTGGATGACTTTCAAGAATTGTAAAAAAAAAAAAAAAAAAAAAAAAAGTTAAAATGCCCTGGACATAAGCCCTCAATAGCTCAGCGTAATTCCCTCTTTAAATGTAAGACCAAAATATCGGCGCTCTTTAGCATGCCAAAGAGAGCAGTGTTCCCATTTGATGGGTGGCAGGAAGAAGGACAAATCCTTCCTGAGTATAAAGAACCACCGAGTACATTAAAGAAAAAAGAACCATATGAGGTGAACACATGCCCACAGTCACTCTTGCAACATGCAGATGCTGAAACATTCTACAAAATGACCAGCAGGAAGTAAATACTACAATTTACCATATAACATATCTGCACCAAGAGTCAACTTCTCATCTTGTCAATGTTTTAATCACTGACAAAAAGCTGGCTGTTATGACAGTAGATGTGAAGGGCAAATATTCCAACTCCAATCTCATTGAAAGCAGTGACTCCACCTAAAATGCCACTCCACTCAACAGCCTTGTTCAGTCCATCACATTCACCATGGAGAAGAATTAAAAGAGTAATCCAATGAAATATTAATTAAATTATTGTGGAGTTTTCACTTAAGTGCACCATTTTCATAATTGTTCCATAAATTATATTTTCCAGTACATTTGCTTTAGATGGATAATTAATTTCTGGCTTTACCCGTTTCAATTTGATTTTGTGTATGGAAACTGCAGAATGCAAATGTGTGTGTGTGTGTTTTCCACCACATAGATTTATCACATCTTTCAGACCATGCCAAAATGTGACAGAATAACTCATCTGTATGTATATATAACAATGTTACACAGTAGTTCAGAGAATCAAGAGGGTCATGGCCAAATTGATGCATATCACAGTGGCAAAGAGAATTTATTTCAGAATGATGAACACATGGTTAAGTACATGAGCCACAGCTGCATGTTTCAAACTGAGTGATAAAGTTGTGTTGTTGTTTTTGGCTTCCAAAGCTAATAAACTCTGTGGATCTTTAAAGACATAAACAGCATTGGAACGTCTACTGAGCGACAGCGCCCCCTGCAGCCACAAGCAAATCTTCAATTGGTTGGGTCCCAGTGGTTAAGCTGTTTTCATCAACAAAACCAAAACCTATCAGACTTTTGACCAGGGATGAGGGCCTAATCCAATACACTGACGAGTAAAACAGTGGAAAATTCCACATAATCCCAGCCCTGCCTTCCTGAACGTGCAGTATTGCAGCTATAACAAACACACCAAATTTAGAACTCTTGCTATTTTCACACTGAAACTTGAAAGTGATCCACAGTTAAGCATGTTTCTTGAACATGGTGGTCCTGATTCTGGCAGTTTGAATCACTGAGTGAGGTTACACACTTCTCAGGGAGTTCAAACTCAAACACAATACTCACATTGTGCAAGAAGAGACGATGTGGGCTCAGAGTAGGAACGGGCCAGGCACCATTTTCCCTTACACCAAGTCAGAGTAGCATCAAACTTCATTTTGAAGCTGTTATTTTCCAAGTTAAAAATTGCATCGTGTTGCTTGAAGATGTACTGGAGGTGTTAGAAAACATGTTTGTTTATCTTAAACATACCACCAATCTAAAGCTGATAAGTTAAAATGTTGCCAATGTTATACGTCTTTATGCATAATTACATAGTATATGTTACATAAAATGTATGTTGCGATAGGCACATACTATCACAACACTGACCGCATGATACTGAATACCTGTTAAATAGTAATAGAGAGTCAACAATGGACTATAAAATAAAGTGTTTCCAATATATCACTGATGTTTGTCATTGTTTGACTTTGTGTATGCTGTTTGCATTTGTACGGGAAGTGAAGGAAGATTTTGCAAGGACAATCTAATTTTTGTGTGACTTGATATAATCTAATCTTTGTGTGACACAATAAAACAAATACTACTACTACTACAACCACTACTAAGTAAGATAATGATGAATAAACCAAATTTAAAGAAACAAATTTGGTGTAAGAAAATGTCATAGACTGTATGCATGTGCTTAACAGTTATGAGAAAGCTGACAATCAACAAGAAGACAATTCACACGATCATACAAACACATGTGGCTGGTTCCTCCATTTGGTGCTGGGATATTTCTTAATGCTAAAAAATGGCAGCTCAGCGGCATACGAATCTCATTTCACAAGGCAAAGACAGAAGGCAACATATGCCTGGTACTGTCCTTTGATCCCTCTGATTCAAAGTATTCATCAAAAAGCTGCGCTGTCCCATGAGCTCGGCACCATATCCCCGCAGAAAATGTCACCTGTAAAAGTCATAATAACTAACTGCTTTCAGGACTGCATTTGATATTCCTGTTTTTCAAACAAAACCGCATCTCATACTTTGGAGTTACGTTGTCCAGCAGTGAGCGTGTGACATTCACAAACATTGGCAGCAGGAGAATTTATGTATCCATGCTACTTTGTAAGCCTGGACTGACATGTGTCTTGTGTAATGAATCATTCTTTTCTTAGTTATTGTTTTTTTTAAGCTTAATAGAAATGTCATGTTAACAAGTTAAGCAGTCTGGTCAAAATGAATGCAATAATGTATTTAAACGTATCAACCCTGTAGCCACTTTGGGTATAAGTAGAGGTGACTACCTTGGGTTCTTTCATGAAATTGTTATCTCTAACTATAAATGTGTGCCTAGTTTAGTCATTTCACTGTGAGCAATAGCAATAGAACAGTAAAATCAATTTAGATTATGATCAATACACCTTCACACATGTTCCCAAAACCAACAGATGTAAGCAACATACCATAAAAAAATTAATATTCACACTGGAATAAGAACGATAACGGTAGCTTGCTACGTATTAGCTAACCCAAAAAACAGCTGCTTCACTTTCCCGAGTTAGAAGAAGGTAAAAATCCGAAGACAACTCACCGTTTCCTGAGGAGAAAGTGCCCACGAAGCTCCTCTCTCCCGAATCCCGTGCAGTGTCCCTCACAGAACATCTCGATGGTGCTCCAGCTTCATCTAGGTTACTCCGCTGTGTCGCGCTCCGCGTGTCGGCGAACGTACATCCCTTAGCATCCCAGAGTGGTAGCTTCTCGCTCACCGTAGAGCTAGGCTAACGCAGGTGGCTAACTGTCGGAACATAGACTCCTCGTCGGATGACATTGTCCCGCCATTGAAAATACAGAGTTCACGTTTTCTGTACTCCAATAATACAGGAACCAACTTAAGGAAATATGTGGGTTGCGTATTTCAGCGGATAATTTATATTATCTAGCACCGCAGCACCTGTAAGCCGTGCCACGTTAACTCCTCGCTAGCTCGCTAGCTCGCTCTCTCCCTCTCTTCTCTTGACACATGACCTACAACTCGCTACTCATTGGCTCAGAAAATAAACAAATATAAATGTGAATTTATTTCTCACAATAACTTCCAGCATAATAAGCTTAATATAAAAGAAAAACAAATATACATTTTAAATCCGGTGACACAATACAAGAAATTGAACATGAAATTACATTCAAAACATTTGCCTAGTTTTAATACTCAAGTAGTATTTTTTTAAACTCCTATTTTTTACCATGTATTATATTATTTGGTAACATTTTTTATGAACGTTACGAACGTTTGTCTTCTAGATTTTCCACAGGGCTACAACCATTGCATGCATACATGTTCCGCTAGATTGCATAACATATTATCAAACTAATTCCAGCTCAAACATTGTAACCTAGTAAGTCAACAAGGTTCAACTGTATTATCACTTACATATATTTCTTTTCAAAAAAGGATGTAAGTGTCATCCATCCATCCATCTTCTACCGCTTTATCCTCCACATGAGAGTCCACATGTGCCAATCCCAGCTGACATAGGGCGATAGGCAGGGTTCACCCTGGACAGTTTGCCAGTCCATCACAGTCAATTTAACTCCATGCAGAAAGACCCTTTTTCCGACCAGATTCATCCATTTTCAAGTGTAATTTCCGATCTAAATTTCTTACCAAAATATACATTTTTATCCTGTTGCTGTGGAATTGTCTATTAACCAAGGCATTATATGCTAAGACATCAAGTCTGAACAAGTCTGGGACAACTTACAATATGTTTAAAAATCACTCACAATAAGTTGACTGTGGTAATTTTCCGCTGTTAAGATAAGCGTAAATGGAGAAAATAGATCAAATTTGGGTGACTGGAAAATGGTAGCCTAGTGCACACAATTCTAGTAATTTAATTTGAATGTTTGAATTTGAATTTTCCAGTCATGTAAAATGTGTGATTTATAATGATTAGCTACTACTGTGGTTCCCTCTCACAGTCCAGAAACATACAGAAAAGAATTCTTCAAAAATGGAATTCTCTGAGGTGACAGTAGGTGTGAATGTGAGAGTGAATGGTTGTTCATCTCTGTGTGTTAGCCCTGCGATGGATGGGTGATCTGTCCAGGGTGCACCCCGACTTTCGCACTGTCAGCTGGGATTGGCTTCAGTGACCCGCAACCCTCAAGTGGAGGATAAACCAGTAGACAATGGACATCATTCAATAACTTTATTGGAACACATCCAGAAAACACAAACCATGACACTAGAACAGTAGAATGAACCTGATATTAGTATTAATCACTTGTCCCCAATATTGTAATTTACATCAGAGAATGTAAAGATTGAAAGAAGAAATAACAAATGTACACTGTAAACTTAGCCATGCTGACTTTCTACTGCGTGCAATTGTATAATACACACTCCATCCACTTAAATCCACCTAACAGTTGTCCAAGACCAGTTGGACCTGTAGGAACACAACATGAACAATGATAATCCACCTGAGTAAAGAAGGACTGCCAAGAAAGCAAGAAAATCACAATGTCTATTCAGCAGTAAAATATAGTATATTTTACATTGTCCTTGAAAATGTCTCCTGACATATCTGTGACTGCTAAAATATCTGCGAAATTTAAACAGAAGTGACACCTACAGATTATGATTCGATAATTGGCTTTGGATAGCAGAACATGGGTCCTTTGTGGCCACTCTTCTCAGATAGCAATAAAATCCGCTTACATTTGAAAAGAGGGCCACAGTTTGCATAATGGCTCACTGTGGAGAACAAAATTCAGGTGGGAGGGATAACACTCCGTTTTAATTAGAAAATTGGCAAACCAGATCAGACAGTGTAAAACATAAGGGAAAGCGGTGAACATGTTTATGGCTTTTGCTGTGAACGTTATGTATGGTAAAGGATTCACACCCAAATCTGGAGAATTATATTTTCATACACAGACTTAAAAAGTTGAAAAGGAAATTACGGGGTTTTCCAGGCGAGATGGGCAGGTCGAAGCTGTGAATAATGGGATTTTTTCAATGCTTAAAAGTGGCGTTGTCCTAATTCAGTGAGACAGAGAGAGGCAACACTATCCTGCGTGTCAGATGAGGGGAGCTGTACTGTTATCTGCTGATCCCAGAACTTCCCTTGGAGCACCGGCGTCGCTCCGTATCACATGCACCCTGCACTGGGACTGTGCAGCATGCTGACAGGAAAGCTCGATTAGCGAGCCACAAAGAGGCCAATATAGAAGAGCACTTCCTCAGCCAAAGGGGGTTCGTCCGGAGAACATGCTCCAACCCTCTTTCCTGACAGGGGACAGTGACAAACACACACACCGGCTGGCCCACCTTGGGGAATGCATGATGGATTGGGATTTGCTTTCTCCAACACGTGTGCGTGTATGACTCTCACATGACAAAATGACATGCACAAACATAAAAAGAGCCAGTAAATAAAGATATACAGCTTTTTTACCAACAGGGAGAGCAACTTCAATTTTTATTCATTTAGAAAAAAGAAAATGTGAAATTTCTTTTGAAAGAAAGAAAGAAAGAAAGAAAGAAAGCAACATTTTTCAAAGAATACTGGCACTCATCCAGAGAAAGAGATGAGTATGTTTGGACTGGCCCCAGCCCTGCGCGTGCTGCCTCCACTCAGACAATGGGATGTTGATGTGGAAGTGGGCCTGGGCCAGATGAGGAAAAGGAGATAGCAAAGGGTGGAGGTGTGCAGTGCACAGACTGGTAGGCTGTTATGGGACCCTGTGGCGGAAGGGCATTGTTCAGGAGAGGAAAAACACAGCAACAATTAAAAAAACAACTCTTCCTGAATCTTTTTATATTATTATGTCGAGAACAATTGAGTGGGTGGGATCCGCTACTTTGAGGATATTGAAAGAGGCCTCTCCTTTGAGACTTGGAATGATCCTTTCACACCTTAACGTGGAACACAAGCAGGAAAATAAAACAATGCAAGTTGCTGAGCAAGAGGCATATTGATCAAGAACAGTGTGTCCATTGAGGGAGATTACAATGGCCTTTGGCCTTTGACATTCAGCAATAAACTAAAGGTTAATGAGAGGAAAATTTTATAAGAATTGATCTTTTTTCTTTTAAAGATGCAGCATATTACCCATTATACACTGGCATCCTTTAAAGTCAATCAAAATTAAATAAAATTTGATTAAAAATAATAAAATAATAGGTAGGAGAAAAATAATTGCATGCACCTATCTATCTGTCTATCTGTCTGTCTGTCTGTCTGTCTGTCTATCTGTCTATTTATGGACGGTTTTCATGTACTGGAAAATGAACTGAAATTAAGCATTTTTAAATCCATGCATTTATATGTATTAAAAAAACAAAAAAACTAGGACAAACTTAAGAACCAGAAGAAAGATGAAAATAATTTATCGTGTGCAGTCATACTGTATTTTATAATGGTCTATAATGGTCTATAATGCTTTACTCAGAGTCCATCATCTATCTCACTACTCTTTTATCCTTGTTGAGCGGCAAATCTCTGCTGATATTTTGTGACTATACAGCATGTTTCAGGAATCCTGAAATGCTATTGTTTGGTATTTTTATGTAGACAACAATTTACTTCTTCACAAAAACAATGATGTCCTAATCCCACCAGATTGTTTGCTCTGTTTACTTCATAATAACTTGTATTTTATGTCTCTGTTTCTGTGTTTGTAAACATTGTAACGTATGCTTATTCGGTTAAAAAAAGTTTGTATGTATGCACATGCTCAATGTCTTCTTCTCCAGTGTTGGTGTATCTCTGTAGCAGTGTCACATCCAGGGTTAGAATGTGTAAGGTTTCTGTGTTTACACTTTTTTTTAAAATGGTTAGAGTTACTTTAGGTTTCTGTGTGGATAGGGCCTTAGTTAGCTTCTCGCATGAAATCAAGGTCTTAGGTCACTTGTTACTGGACATAAACAAAATGCTGCTGTTTTAATGGTGTTAATTCTTTATCACGCCTAATATTTCACAGAATTGTCATGATTAATGGGTTCATTTTCATGTGGGGCTGTGTGTGTGTGTGTGTGTGTGTGTGTAATTCACATGTCTACATGTGTGTGTGATGTCTTCAGCTGTTACTGCTTGGCTGTAGATTTCACTAACCCTAAGGTCATGCACCTGATATACCTTTGAATGTAGTGTAGACTCCTCTCAGGGGAACACAGGCATCCACAGATAAAGAGCCTGGTGTGATGTTGCCCATCTTGGCCCTCAAGGCCTAGACATTGGTTTTCTCTTCATCCTGCTTTCACATTTTGTGCAGCTTTTCCACTGATATACAACCTCAATTGATGGATTGTTCAACCAAGTGTTGTTAATGCTAGTTTACAGAGAGCTTTGGAAAGAAATATTTGTGAAAAATGTTATCAGCGTAAGCCAAAGTCAATACATTACCTGTTATCCTGCTGACATAATAATAAACTATATAACAGCATTCTGTTAAAACCCTTCAACAATGACCACACAGCTGAGAGCACTTACAAGAGCAATTATTAATACTAACATGAACAGTTAATAAATAGGATTATTGTCCTCTGTATGCTCTAAGATTGCATGTGTTTGCAGTACGGCTAAATTAATTGCAATTGCATTGAAACATCAAATTGGATTTTTGCATGTTTTCAAGTCAAGCTAAAAAAACAAGTTACTGTTGTTTTATAATGGTATAAAACAGTAACAGCCCTATACAGCTTTGTATTTCATAGGCAGTTTGTTTTAGTATTGTATTAATGTTATTTGTGCATGTATCTGTTATTCCTTTTCCTCCAGTTTTGTGTGTTTCCCAAAGCCATTTCAATTTTAGATTAACCTCATCTATAATACTATACTACCACTAGTAGTAGAGAGTGGTGAATGTTGTAAACATTGTATAAGTCAGTGATTAAATCACACTTTAATAACACACCAAACTTTACTCAGCAAAGACAATACTGTGTATTATATGTAATTAGTATTGTATTATAATATACAGTTGAAAATGATAATGTCAGACTGCAATGGAACAAACCTAAAACACATTTTAGACGACACTTCTGTGAAAGTACTATAAAATGAGAACCTGCTGTGTAAAGGAACCTTCTCACATGAACTGGTGGACCTCTTTGTTAAAGGTAAACATTTATTATTTCAGAGTGTCAGATGGGCTGGAAGGAAGTCACTTCGCCAGACTGTAAATGTCATCTTCTCTTTGACACATTAGTGACAAATGAGTCAAGGCTCCAGTGGCAGGAGAAGAGATGCTTTGCCCTTCCTCTCTCTGGTACAAGCCAAAGCAGTGCACTGCACATCGCCAACTTAATACAAGTGAGGATACATTCAAGTATTGGATCACCAGTAAATACCACTGATATTTCTGTATTAGTGACTTTGACCTGGTCATTACAGATAGACAGTTTTAGGCCTTATCCACAACTAAACACAAATCTTCCAATGTCAGTAGATGAGCAGGAGATTAACAAGATGACATTATCATTGAGATGCTAGAGTGGTTACATTTGAAACCAAGAAATTAGGCAGGACATTTCCCAAAGGCTGTGGGCTTTGTGTTTAAGTATTTGTGTTTTTATGTTGTCATTTCCCCCTTTAAATTCGGTCACATATGACATGGGCACATCAAGAAGTGCACTGGAAAATCAATAAAATAACCTGAACAGATGCGATCCAATCTGAGGTTAGAGCAATAACATTTGGTCAAACCTCACCTTTGCACACCTCAAAGTACATCAACACAGAACAGAACTAGAAAGGACAACATTAGCAGTGGCAATCGTTTTTTATTTGAAATAAGAAAAGTATGACCCAAAGTGCATTTAAGAGAATACAGAAGAACTGCCAATGCCATCAGACCTATCAGACACATAATCCTGCAATTATGGACAGTACTACAACAGGAATTTTGTAGTAAAGTGTGTTTCTGGTGCACATAGGCTTTTGAACAGACTGGGCTTATGTATTCAATGTTTCTACTGTCAGGTACAGATGCAGTATTAATCATTATACTGAACGGTGACTTGGAAAGTCCTTTTAGAGCTCAGGGCAACATTATTTCGGATCTTTATTGACAGCTACCTCAGAAGAATAAATGAACCACTGTTTTTCACACATTGTTGTCTTTAATTCACAAAGTTTAAACCTAGGTCACACATCTAATAAATTACATTTAATTAGTAAAATAGATTCTCAAATGGTCCCATCACGGTGAGGATGTAGCCCTCACACAAGTATAAATCAGGTGACATGGATTTGGCTGGTTATTTTATTATAAGGAGGGTCAGAGGTTCCAACAATCCCAACAATCCCATTATTACCAGCCTTACCACGTCAACCAGGTGTTTCACGAATACTTTGGTGATGTTTTGTGAGGAGGAAGATAAAAAGCCAAGGTGCACAGTTGAGAGTGAAAACTGTCCACACATTTATTACAATAGAAAAAACCTCATTCCTAATAACACAAAGAAAAAAAACGTGTTTGTGTCCATTTTTACTTTGAAAAGATTACGTAAATTCATAGGATATTACTTTAAGTATCAATCATTTTTCATTGGCATTTTTCTTTAACATCAAAACAAAAAAAGTGAAGGATTATTGCACTTTTTTTCCTTTGTCTCGAGCTAACATTAGCTTGCCTTCTGGAAGATGTGACCTGGGCCAGACAGCCAGGCTTCAGAACTGGTGACTGCCTCTCCACACAATTAATCAGACACACAGAGGACTGTCCTCCATCCAGATGGGGAGCCTCTCTACAAGCAGAGAAAAATAATCAGGCTAATTAATTCTTATTGTTATAGATGAAATAGAGAGAAAATGAGCAGGCTTAAAGGACAGAGAGTGGAGACTGAGTCACCTTTAACACATCTCTGGATTCACTACATTTTGCACACATGGGCATTGTTTCTTCAATAAAATATATCTATGACATGAAATGCAGTGGGTGTGTGTGTGTCTGTGGGGGGGGGGGGGGGGGGGACTGCAGAATGACATCATGGCTGAAGGTTAATGAACGATAAGGAGCCTGGAACACTGAGGGACATCGTGTGGCAGTGATTAGAGGGGCCCAATAGGACGCAATCAAACTTTGAGTTGACTTCACAAGGATGAGTGAGATAACGGAGAATAATCCCCACTGGTTACATTATAATGTGCTCTGAGTACCAAGCGGATAAACACTGATACTTGTGGTTGGCGCTTGGGATGACTGGTCTCCTGGATTTATTTGGCGAAGTCCAGTTTGTAAGAATTAGTAACAGCGGATCAGTGGTAGAGCAAGTCATCTTTCAAGTAGAAGCTTGTGGGTTGGATTCTCAGCTCCAGTTGGACTGTTTGGACGTGTGAGTGAATGGGTGAATGGCAAACCTGTAGTGTAAAGCAGGTGGTCATCAAGACTAGAAAAGTGCTATATAAATACAGACTATGTGCACATCAGCCTGTTTTAATGGACAGTTTTGATTTGGGCATAAAACACATGAGAGGAAACACTCAAAAGCGTCTTTTGAAACATCACGTTAAATTGTTCAGGCTTGAGGGAGGTGGAAAAGTTAGTGTATTGATGATAGCTAGACTTGAATGAGTGCAATGGAAATGGTTTCAGTAAATCATTTCACTGTGCTGGAAAAATAGAGGAAACAGTAGAAACAGGTGAGAGGAGTAATATGTGGACTGAAAATAATCCATTAGTGCTAGAAATTGAATACGATTCACCTCAGAAATCTGAACATAGCCTAATGGTGAGACTGCTGATTTTAACAAGGACTCCTCTGCTCAACCCTCCATATCCAAAGTTTTGTAGAAATGATGTCATTCCCCTTCACTGGCATGCAAAGCTTCCACTTTAATGCACATGCTCTGGTTGGTTTCTTCTTTGGACAGCTGCAGAAACATGACCCTTTGATGTAAAACATTCATTCAAAGAGAAAAAAGCTTAAATGTTATACACTGTACATTTAAGTTCAGCTAATATTGGATGGATTCCATACAACCTCATGAACATGTTTCCACTTTCATTGTCAGGTTGTTGTTGTCCAAATGTTCTGAGAACATGAGAGGGGAAATGATTTAGGACTTGACACAAAGATTTCAAAGACATTGATAAACAGTTTGATGTGTTAGTCATATACATGTTTTGTCAGTATTACAACTTGTTGCATTTTCTATTTATGGCAAATATAAGGGTTTACAAGCTCATTTGAATTTGATGAGTTTGGATAACTATGTTTAAAGACAGAATGCATTGTGTGTTGTTGATATATCAGCAGGTAACATTTAAATGTGTTTTTGTTACCAATAACAAGGACATTCAGTTACCACTGCATGACAGCTTCTTGTAAATGTACTGACCCCTTTTTTATTTTAAAAATCTGTTATCAAATGTGTAATACAGAAATAATGCCTTTCCTCAGATATGCAAGAACATATTCTTGAATAAATCCTGACTTAGTGAGTGAAAGGTTTTGATGACGCTGTGTGTCTGACATTAATGTCTGTAAAAGGTTACCTTTGAACTGCCTTACTATCTTTGGTTTGAGTTAGAGTAATGTGAAAGGATGTAAGCTGTGAAATTAAAAAGACGGCTTACAGAGCAAATTTAAAATGTGTTTAAAAAAAAATGTAGGTCTGTGTTTTGCTATGAAATGAATGAAAATTCTGTCATCTTAGGAAAACATACAAACCATGCGTAATGACGGCGGATGTCTCCAGAGAAATACCCTGTAGCTTCATCTGGCATCTGCTTCTCCACCTGAATATATGACTCAAATAACTCAGTGGCTTCATTGCACTTTAAAAAATGTCAAGTTGAATATATGTACAGTGTGTTTGTCCACATTTGAAATGTTTGCGCTCATTTTCTAAACTCACAAGAATTAGCCACAGAGTTGCATGTGCTGTCAAACACTCCACTAGCTCCTCTCATTAGTTGAATAGTTAGGTTGCACATACACCAGATTCCCAACAGCAGCATTTGCTGATTCTCACTCTCTGAGTCTCTCACCACATTATCTTGCCTCTCCAATAAAGTCAAAATAAAATAAAACCCTGATCAAAAATGCAGGGAAATAATTAATAACAGGAGAAAACAAACCCTATTTTTACTTGATTGAACATATTAGTGATTGTCTGTGACTCTGCGTTGTCTGTGTGTTCAGTGTTTCTCTTCAGCGCCACTTACGGGCCTGGCATATGTACTACATGTACTACAGTGTTGTGGATGGAGACATTTCCTGATGTGATGCCGTGTTTTTCAAGACACTTTTTCACAATGTCAACGAAAAAGATCATTGATGTTTAACACTAGACGCCTGTTGTTCCTGCACTCTCGTTGAAGTGGGATGATTGGACATAGAAAGGTTGGCTCCTACTGTATTCTCTGCCAGGAAGGCCAATCAGAGCCTGGTGCTACCCAAAAATACAGATAACAGTGAAGGCGAGAGCAGATCATTCCAGGTTCTAATGAAATCTGTGCAGAGACAGTTGACTTTAAGCATCAGCCCTGGCAAACTGCGCATAAGAGACTTAGCGGTGTAGTGTCCCGCTGTGCTTGTGTGCGATGTTGCGATGTTGCCTCTGTTATCTGCCGTCCTGAGACTCCAGAGACTTCCTCACTGATCTCTGAAGTAAATGAGTTAGTATTTATAATCTATCCTCAGACAACAAAACAGGGTTATTGATGTTCTTAATCCATAATATATGTTACCTTATTTAGAACACGTGTCCAACCACAACCACTTTATTTATGTTACATGTGCTACATGAGTAAAATGCTGTTCAGTGGAAGGAGCATGATTTGTTTCCTATTTATTTGCATGAGCATCTCTCCTGGTTTGTGATTATTAAATAAAACTAGCTCACCTAATGGCCTGTTTTATTTATACAACAGTGGCGTATAGGCCAAAGACACTTGCTCTCTTTCTTGTGCAGACATCGTCCCTCATGAACCTGCGAGCGTGCTCCTCAACCCTGTGTGAGGCTGTGATGGAATCTATTATTTTTCCAATCCTGAGGGAAGGAAAAAAGTCTCCAGCATCATTATTTTTCCTCAAAATGTAACTGACTTTACTGCACACCCTAATTTGCTTGCCGTAATTATAGGTCATGCTCCCTTTTTGTAATTTATAAAACCTTTTGTTCTTATCAATAATGAATGGGCTTTAGAAAATCATGGTGCTATAATATTTTGATATTATGAAAATGCTAATGCGTCAGGGACCTTAAGCCTTATCGGCCAGGTCCAATGCTCTATTAAACAGCCGGCAGAAGAAGTTGGATGCAAATTGCTTATGTTAATGCCCCAGTTGTACCCAGACAGCATGAGGAGCCTGCAATTAATTTTATCCAGGCGGTGGATGGACAGGCAAATTTATTTCCCTTCCACAGGATCATGGCTCCCCCTCCTTTCACACAGGTCGACATGCCCAGAATTGGAAAGGCGGTGAGAACAAGAGATAGAGGGTCAAAGGGAAAGCGAGGGGGGAGGGGGGAGCAGTGACTTAGGAGCAATCTGTGACCTAATTGTACAGTGGCAAAAAGGGAGGGCAGTGTCAGGGAGACAAGAGGCACATTTTCATTCATTCCACTGACAAGTGTTTTCACAACTTAAACCTGTTTTATTAATTATGTTTGACACTTCCCTAATTACTTTCATTTACATCCCATCAGCTTCCTGGCAGATGATTAGACTGCCTATCAATTCAGTGCAGCACTGGGGCACAGGGAGAGGAGTTATAGGCTGTTGTTTTATTACAAGTACTCTGGTGTGATCTCACAAACTTCAAGACAGTGTGCCAACTTGTTATGTATTTGTAGTGTGTAAAGAGAGAAAATAAAGTTTCACCGTGTCAGACACTAGAATAACGAACAGTGAGGTCTGCAGAGGTTTCAAACAGCCGTCTCTGCTGAGAGCAGTAAACTTTGATGTCTTGTAGAGCATGGCCTATAAACACTTGATTAATTGACACCACTGTTTCCAGTTATATGAGCCCCTGCTTTCCAAATGCCAAACAATGACAGAAACACACACAAATAATATGAGCTATTTTTATCCTGCGTCCAGATAAGAAAGCATCTTCTCACAGGGATATGCAGAGATAGAGTCATTCCGGCCTCCCTGCTCAACTTGTTAAAAAGGCCCTCACTGGAGCCGTCAACTGGAGACCTCCCACCTTCTCCTTCTCTGTCATTTTGTCTGTAATTGCACGTTCTCTGGATCATTCCTCGACAGAGACTGTGGGACATAAACACAGAGCTCCTTCATAGCATGACCTGTACTAACATGACACAAGTAAAGTATTTGTAAATTCTGGTGTATGATTGTTTAGTATTTTGTTTTTTTTTGGTTATTCTTAATTATCTTTAATCAATTTATTTGATTTAATTATAATTACCTTTTTATTAGTATTCTAGTTTATTGTTTGTGTTTTAGTTTCATATTTGGGCACGTTAGAGTGGGACCTGAGGCTACATAGGTAGGCTGTCGGTAAGGGACCAGCATGCACCTGGGTGGAATGATGTTTTTTTACCGCTGAGCTGGAGAAGCATGGGACTTTCTTTTGTTCTTTGTTTGCTTGCACTTTTGGTTAAATAAACCACCTTTTTTGTTGACTTTGGATATTTGTTTGGACCTCATGTTTTTTCCGATGCGAGTACACCACAACCCATGGTGCATCAGTGGCCTTTTGACTGGGATAATTTGAAGTTTGATTTGATTTTCATTTGTTTGACAAACGGCTACTACACTAATACTAATAAGCATAGAAATGACCATTGAGACCATTGAGATACACGAGTCCTTCCTCACACTCTCTCAGGTCACTGTCAGTCATCTCTAAGACAAAGAGGAAGCTCTGTGCACATCTGTCAGGCCAACTCACCAGCCAAGAAGTGAACGGGTAACAGCATTATCAGTTGAGTTGTATGAATGTAGCCCAAAACATATCAAAGACAGGAAACTCACTTATGTCATTTGAGAAGTTGAAAAATAATTATTAATAAAATGTCATTAATCAATGGCAAGAAAGTGACATTTACGATACCATCTGGTTATTGGCTAATTCTTTATAATTGCACATGTAGACTCACCTTTTTTTCCCAGTTTTCATGAACTGCATTCGAAATGTCAGAGGAAAGTGAAGTGTCCATGAATGCACCTTTGACCTTCGATCATTCTGCTTAAAGGATGCAGCGCAGGATAGTCTGTTTAATCCTAATCATTTATTTCATTTTTAAAAATACTAAATGGAAATAGATGAGGGCAACTCATAAAAATGTATACCTCAATTCTCCATTTTAATTCATAGCCCACCCTCCAGGCACATATTATTCAAACATTAATGTAAAAAAGAATGATACATCAAAAAGTGTCAGCTTTCACTCTTATATCCATTCATAGTCATACATATTATATGGAGACTAGGCTTGACTGCTGCCCATCTTACAACAATTATACATTAAGGTACTTGCACATTGATGGATTGATAATGTCCATATTCTGTATTCAATATACTTAAAATTTAAAGACCTTTTCAAAACCCCCGCCTTCAATTTATATGTTTAGATAATACACTTTATGCAAATTATAGAATTCTATAAATTTTAGATTTGTCTCTGTTCATGTTTCCGTGTCTGTGAGAGATGGACATTGTGAAATCTGATCAATGTCAAGTTTAAATCATTCCTCTTTTCCCAGGATTATATATAATCTCTCCTCACACACACGCGCAAACAGTTTCATAAATAGAAGCCAATGTCCATCCATCCAAAGAACTCATGTCAAATACCATGTAATACTTCCTTATATCTGGAATCACTATCAATACTATTGAGATCAACCTCTGGTCAGGGAAACAGAAGAAAATAGATGCAGGCTAATTGTCCTCTATAATATATTGATGTGTAATGTTCATGTTCCATTAACAATCATTACCAATGCACTCATGTGATGTGATACTATCAAACTGTTTGTCTTAGCTACAGGAGGCTAGGTAAACACTCAAATGGCATTTCCTATTTTCATTTCCCTTTTTTTTTCCCCTCACCAGTTTGAACCCCTTGTTTGGTAAGCGGCATTGGTAAGTCAGAAGACATCAGCTTGACTCTATTAATTACCACCTGATCCTTTCTTCCTGGATAATTAGGTACCCATTAGTTCTAATCAAGTAGTTACTTAATTATTGCAGTAATTAGTCTAATGGTCTAGCAAATTGAAGCTTTATCACTTTCAGATAGTTAATGTTCTTGGCAGAGTACATCACAAGTGTTAAAAAATTGGGCTGTAGCAATCAAGCAGTAGAAGACTAAGTTTATGACATAAATGATATTGGTCTATGCATGTTACTTGTGACATATTGCACAACTTTGTATCAAATATAGTTTCAATATGTCGTGGGAGAAATCTCATACTTCAGCTGATTATAGAATGAACAGAAGACATCATTTTGTGTTGGCTATTGTGGGAAATATCTTTGGAACCACATGCAGGGAGTAAGATAAGCAACAGGGCTAATGTACTCGATGTATTTTGTTAACGCTAATATTTAGTTCTGTTATTTTTTCCCTTGGGTCGTTTCATTGTTCCAGCACACAGTGAAGACATCAGATGCCAAAAGTCTGCATGGGGGTGAGTGAAAGCAGTGCTCTACCATTAGGACTCAACCCTGTGCACAGAGGTTGTGAAGGGGTTGTCGTCAAACTGCAATAAATTGGTCCTGACTTGTCTGTCATCACCTTCCAATTAGCTGCATTTTATTGAGTCTGCCAGAGATGGAGGACGCCAGCAGGTGAAGAGAGGTGTCTGAAAGGTGCCTGAGCCACTGCACCAAAATTAGATAGAGCCCTACATGTGACGCAGGCACCCACAACCACCTTGAACTGGAGACCTTAACACAGTGCATACATGTAATAAGTTGACAACATAGCAAAAGGGAAAAAAAAGGGTAAAAGAAAAGGTTTACATCAGTGGTGTGAAAGTCCACGTACAGTGGAAGGGTTGGTGCAGTCCAGTCAGATCAGCTGTTTCTCTGCGCTGTTTGTCTTCTTCATTCATAACATCCTCATTAAATTCTGCTCATGGGGCAACGGTAGCTCAGTGGTAGAGTGAGTTGTCTTTCAACTCAAAGGTTGCGAGTATGATTCCCGGCTCCTTGGGCAAGACAATGGGTATGAAAGAAGATGAATGGTAAAACTGCAGAGTAAAGCAGCCACAGACTGTTTATGTCAGCTTATATAAACTGCATCCTATTAACAATGACTTTACAGACAAAGAACAACAACACAACACTGTGAAAGCCCCATATATTGGTCCACTTTTCCTTTTTCTGGCATTGCAGTGATGCTGCCATTACACACTATTATCCCAAAACCTTTTGAATCAAAAAACATCATGACTATGCTGACGCAAGTGTAACGGTGAAAGACGCAGGCAATGTCATTTCAGGGTCCTGTGATTAGCTATAAGCTAAGATCTCATTAAAGTGTAACTAACAGAGTTGGGAACATTAAAGTAATTGGTTATAGTTACCTGTTACCTGTTAAAACTTTGCACTTCCTGTGGCTGAGAGAGCCGAGAGAGTTTGGACGAAAACATCTTCAATTAGAGTAACGCGCCACATTTTATTGTCAATGAATGTTAACGGCGTTGTAACGATTGAAACAGTCATTAGTTAGTTACCACGTTACTAACGCCATCTACTTAAAAGCTATTTATTTTAACACTGTTATTCCCATCACTGGTAACCAATGCTGCCTTCATGTGCTATCGGATTTATGGCACAAGTTCCCAACGTGCAAAATACACGTGAACACCCCCCACCCCACGTGGGACATTGGGAGCTAACGTGGAGTTAACCTTTGACATTTCAAGATGGTGGAGAGTAAGACAAGATTTTGTCATTTTTCATTTTGCTCCAACAAGAAAAAGCACTTTAATGTAACGCACTTGTAGAAAATATTATCTTTTCGATAGCACATGAAGGCAGCATAAACCTGAAGCTAAATCCGCCCAGTGGCTGATTTTAAAAAAAATGCCAAGAAGTGGGAGGAGAGTTGAGTGATTAGATCAATGCTTTACACTAAACTGGGAATATTTGCACCTGGATCATCAAATAACATTATTAGATATCCATATACACTGGTTTACACCTGATAAAAACAATGTGGTTCAGGGGTTTAGTTCCACTTTAACGCCTCCTGAAGGTGAAGGTGGAGAGTCTGGGTGCTCAACTCAGAAAATGCTGCAGCAGAGCTTCTCAGTGGACAAAACACACCCATTCTAGGTGAATGTGAACTTCACAATTGTGATTTAATTGACCTCCAAATATTTACAGAATGTAGATAAAAACACTCGAACACTTTAAGGGTGAGTAAAACAAAAATAATCTGGATGAGGCATTCATACAACTGAAGTTTAAAGGAAAAATCTAAAACAGACATAAACTAGTTCTCGTTCCTTGACCTATTTGTCACTAAATGCAGAATCCCACACAAGAAGCGCTCACAGAACAGAGAAAAGTTAAAGGCACAAATCCGCAGTGCTCCACACCATATGACAGGAGTGTGTGAAAACTGACACACCAGAGTTTTCAAATTGGGGCCCGGGGAGCCGAAGCATAAAATAACTTCAATCTCAGCAGCTCTCCAAGGAATAGTCCAGAAGTGCGACAAACAACAACACAACAACAGCGAGGCAGGAAGGGGTGAAGGTAGGAGTTATTAGAGGATAAAACATGCCTCTCCATCTCACTCCCTCTCTCTCAGGAACCCCAAGGATGATCAATGGATTTAGTCAGAGGGATATTCAAGCATAAAATTGCTCCCTTTTTGCTTTTCTTTGAAGTATTTTCGGAATACATACTAGAGCCCCCGTCCACCAAGGTTGAAAATAACAGCACAAGTGCAGTCTCTGCTAGTAATCCTGGAAAGGGGACAAAAAGTTGGGGGAGGGTGTTGTTGCCGGGCACCAAATGTTAAAGGATGCAGGGAGGCCTAGATTGAAACTTTGCAGGTATAAAATTGAAGGCAGCCAGCTGAACACACATCATCAAACTATGGCTATTTTTCAAAAGGAACCTCAGTGACCAAGAGGGAAGCTTAAGAGCCAATGAAATAAAGTCAGTAGAAAAAGTAGGTGTCCGAGGGCCACGGCACAGGGCAGAGCCATACACGTCGGATTTATTCTATCCACTTCACATAAGATGCAGTTGTTGTTTGCGTAGCCATAAATCCCAACTTATACATACAGTATATATACATATACATATATATATATACTGTATATATATATATATATATATATATATATATATATACTGCATGTTACAGAAAATGTTGAATGAAACAATTTTCTTTTTTTTCAAATTGCAAACCTAAGTGCTCTGTATTTACATAATAGCACGCAGCTATTATGATGCTGAAGGTTTGCTAAATGAGTCAATGAGCAGCGCTGCATCAGTGACAGGCTGAACTCCAGTGCGGGATAGTGAGGACCTGAGCGAGTCTCTGGGGTCCACAGTGGCACCGTGCAGATGACAGCAGAGGCATGTGGCACACTCGTGGCATTATGGATAGGTTACAGCGATGGGGGAGCAGACTCCTCAGCTCCCTGCTGCGTGGTGTGATGGCCTCATCTGTTTCCCCATCGCTACGCTAATACATTTGCGGCACATTCCCTCCTAATTAAGATTCCTCCGTTCTATTTGTCATCGGATGGAGCGGATGTCGCAGAGGGTAGTTTAGCCACAGTTTTTGGATTAATCGCCGGGCATACACACCACACACAACAATGCTCAGTGAGCCTGAGCATAAATATGAGTCACAGTAAGTCTCCTTGGCTTCTTTAAATTACTTTCCAGTTAACCTTCCATGGGGAATTGTATCTAGAATCTATTTATCTAACTATTAGCCTGTTCCTTATGTAAATTATTGATGCTTAATAGTGTGCAGTAAGTGTAGTCACTGTTTAAAAGTGAGGTCATTCACATTTGAGCATGACTAAAAAACTCTGCCTTGTTTTTTAAACATGGCATATGCATGTTGCTAATTACTATGTCCAAAACTTGAAATGTGAAATATTAGCAAATTAGATACAATAACAATAGCAGTGGAATTATTATTATTGATGGCTGTATTTAAAAAGGATACACTGGACTGTCCCCATGTTAAGTGACTCTCAAATGTACGGCCACTAAAAGAAAAGGAAATGGCTTTCCTTCTATTTTTACATAAAAAATGTAATATTTTACAATAGTTTGGCCATTAAAATAGAAACATATGGTATGCATATGGTCTTTATTTTATTATGTATTACAAATATGTCCAGGTCTTGTCTCCAACATTGTTTATCATTGATATGGATGCTGCATTTCCCTGAAACCACGTTGTTGGAATTTCTCAATTTTGGTTATTTAAAATTTTGAGATAAGACTATTGGGAAAACTGTGAAAGTGTTCCTTTAAAAAGGACACACCAGCATGAGTTATTGTGTTAAAGTTGCTGGTGCATCTAAAACATATGAAGAACAATCATCTAGATCTGATGAAGGTTGTTGCCATTGTATTATTTCTTCATTTTGGTGACAAACACTCTGAAAATGTAGATACTGAAGTGCTTTGTCTCCGTCCAGCTGCACAGAATCCAAGAGACTGGTTGTCATGCTGGGACAACATCAACAGGCCAGGTCATCCTGCTGTGACTTACTCACATCACTTTATACACATCCAGCTTCACGATTTATCACACAACAGTAATAAATGTGTGATGAATGGAATCAAATATAGATTTCAGTCATCACACTGTTATTCTGTTATTCTGTTATTCTGTGCGTGGCTTTGTGGAGAGAGCACATCAGCAGGCAACTAGACAACTTAGTCTAGTTCTCCTTAGCAGTTCCAGGAGCGATATTTGGCCACAGTTGTAAAAGACACAGCTGCAGCGAGATGGTGCATCTTGGGTGCCGAGAGAATGATGTAGTAACAGAGACGTTAATGGGGGGTCAATATAAATGTGGATGGTGTTGAATATAACATTAGATTATCACATGTTTTACTCATCTACTATATATGACATGCTGATATAAGATAAAACACCTTTAACATAGCAAGTCTATCTGAGTACAGATATAGTGTCCTGCACTATAGCTTCTCTTAAATGCCAGTAGGCACACAATCACTGCGTTGTACATAAGCCAAAATAATTCAGGTAAAGAGAAGAGAGAATGAAACAAAAAAATCCCCATTTTTCAACATGCTTCCTCACATGTCAAGGGGGAAGGATTTCTTTTTATGGTTTAATTCAACAATAGCATTTGCGAGTGGGGTTTTGGGCATCTCAAGGGCATTCCTGGTGAAATTACTGAGACTCCGCACCATTTATCACAGCCTGACATGTGTCATGTTCCAGATTCTGGTGCAGAAAGGTTACATCTGAAGACAGCTCTCTCTTTGTTGAGCAGCCATCACAGACAGCATCTCGTATTTATCGGGGAAAAAAGGAAGAGGACTGGAACTACAAAATTGCTGTCATAAAGTCTCCCTCATATTCCGGCATATTAAGCTGTAACAACATTTGAGAAATCCAAGGACATCTGAAAACACCAGTTCATTAGCATGTTTACAGTCTGGTTAGAGATACTGCAGGGTGGTCATGCACATTCAGATCAAGACGGGGTTAACTACTCTAGTCCATTTCAATATTTACATTTATTGTAGACATGATCCCCCACAACAGGTCATATTGTGTCTGAGTCTGTTGTTGTGTTACAGCTAAATACACTGTATTCTAATTTGAAAACTGTTATAATATAGTTAAAGTATTACCTGCTGTCCAATAAGTGGCCTTTACTATGTTTTTGTTAAAAAAAAAATGGCCACTAAAAAGAAATGAATAACCAAAGGTAAAACAATATCAATGATATAGACAAATTGTCATCCTTTATTTTTATTTATTAGAGCACAGAGTCAAATGACATTCAATCCTCATATTATGGGATTCTGTTTATTTTGGGGTCAGTTCAAAATGGAGGCTCTCCTGTTGTGAGCATCATGCACAATTCAGCATAATGTCCACAGCACTTTTTTTTCAGCACGTGAAACTACTCACTCTTTTGCTAAAATGCTGTTTTCACAAAATGAGTCCTCTCTATCACTCTTTCTCTTGGCAGATGTGAGTGGTCACCAATTAACGTGCCAAGGATAGTTTGGGATTTTTCAAGTCCATCTTCACTCAGAACAAACATGTGGAGTAATTGGTTGCTGTAATCATTGCACTTGTCCTGGCAGTAAGTGGTAAATGAACAGCATTTATATGGTCTTTTCTACACTGTTGACCACTGAAAGTGCTTTACAGTGTATGTCCCACACACACACACACACACACACACACACATGACACAGCATCAGGAGAATTAGGGGTTCTATGGCCAGCACACACACACACACACACACACACACACACACACAGACTGTAAGACAGGAGACAAAAATGCAAAGCAATGACAAGAGTACATCTTTGTCCTCATCATCAAATACTGAAGGTGTTTTCACGACATATCGGTGGTACAATGTGCAAGCGAAGAAACTGAGACATGTCTCATTCAGACTGATTTGCATTTACACTGCAGTATTATTATTTATTTTTTTAAATATCAGTGGATTTATCAATAGTTAATTAACTTCTTGAAGTTTAAAGTCAGGACACACAAACTTGCAACTCAACTCTGCTACAAGCAGGTATTCAAGTCAAGGTTTAAGCAACAAGACTGTGAAATTATAAAAATGTCAGAAAGTATTGTCTAAGAACATGTGAACTATTGGGTAAGGGCAGAAAACAGGGTTTTTATTCAGGATTATTTTAAAAAAAAAATGGCTATGGCTTGATGATGCACAGGAGTCATGGTTGCATAACTCCTCAAGCATTTCAGCAGAGTAACTGCACCTGCTCTTAGACTACACTTACTGTAGCAAGCTGAGATGTCTTTGTCCCAAAAGGGCGTCTAAATTCTGCCCCACACAAGAGGATAAGGGGAGAAACATGTGTAGGACAGACTAACTTTGATATTTTAATCCTGAGAAAGCACAGACTAGACGATCCAGTCAAGACACAGCACCACACACTTGGCTTTTAATCAAACTGTTTCAGGGAGGAGATTCCAGGGATTTGGGATCTCACAGAAACTTCAGAATGTAAACAGACACAGAGGCAGACTGTGATGAAGGACACACTAAACATGCAGTCTTACTCTTGCCGTAAATCCACAAGTTCGTCCACAGGCTCCGGGAGACGGTCGCATTGTCAGGAATATCAACCATGTTTAATACTTACCGTTTGAAATCTTGACAATTCTGATGCGTCCACTGACATTAAAATCATGTCTGCTCAAACTACAGGATTATTTGGCCAGATAATCTGTTCAAATCAGCCTGAAAATGGGAAGTCACCCACAATTGTTGGAAGGGGCTGATCGCGACTGAAACCTGGCCAATTATCCTCTAGTGTGGGGCAAGTTTTACCTCCATGGAAAAAAAAACTTTCTCTAATATCGCAAATGAAGTAGAGAAGAAGGACAGGAAGAAGAGCAGACTCCTGCTGTGAGGTTCAGAGATCAGACCAGCTCTGTTTGTTTACTGTATTTTATTCAATTGCAATCAAAATGGTGAAAATGTTGGTTCTCCACATGTTTGTCCAACAAGTGGTTTAATACTGGAACATGGACGTTCATATTCTGTTCTGACAATGATGGACACCAATGTTTAGGGCTTTGATTTTCACTAAAACATCATGTGAGTGTGCGTGTGTGTGTGTGTGTGTGTGTGTGTGTGTGTGTGAGAGAGAGAGAGAGAAGAGGTGAAGAGGACGGAACTCCTCCCACACACATCCACTCACATACACAGTTTAGTGAGGACCAAAGTAGGTGAACATTACTTCTCTTCACGTTTGTTGAACATGAGGTTTGATAGCGGTGCATTTATGTTAATATTTACAAACACTGACAACAACAAACAACAACATTCAGCTGCTTTGGTCTGCACTAAAGTGTGTGTGTGTGTGTGTGCGTGTGTGTGTCTGCTCCTCCAACAGACCAGAGAATGAATGTTTCATGATTTAAAACCTCATTTTTCAACAATCAGCGATTGAACCTACTGTGTGCAGATGTGTTCTTCTGGTAAAGAGAGAAATTGTAAATCTATTTATCTACAAACTCTTAAAGTTATCTCGAGGAAATTCCCTGCACCTCATAAAATGTCTCTTTAAAAAAAGAAACATGTAAAATGTCATGGTTTAAAGTGTGCATCAATAACTGCTGACATAGTTAAATGTAAAGTACCACACAAGGGGGAGGGGTGTGTATAAAATTAATTAATTCTACTGGCACATTATTTATGACTTAATATGATATACTGGTGTGCTTTATAATAACACTGAATGTGCATATTTTGTGGAGGAGACAGTGGAGTAATTATGCAGAATGCCTTTTACCATGAGTGTACAATATTAATTACAGGTAAGGTTGTTTATCAATTGTGAAATACAGTTCATAAGCTGTTTGGAAGATTGCCACGATGACCCCAGCTTGTCTTCTATCTTTTTCCTTCCAACTGCTCGTCATGTGACGTCCAGTAAGCGCTGATGTCCAGTGAGTGATGAACACAGATGTAAACACATAATGGAACCAAAACCAACTTAATTCTGTTGTGGTTTCACTTAATTCATCTGCCTCATTACCTCTTCAAAAATCAGGCAGGTCAGGAAGCTATTTGGAGCATGTGCCATGATGTGCCGTCATAGGGATTACGCCGCTAATCCCCTACATTATGTTGGATGAGAATCCGCACACTGACAGTCTAAAAAACCAAGGAGAATTTGAGCCAGAGGCCTCGTATCACAGTGACATGTCATAGTCTTCTGATACAAGTGAAGAAGTACACTGGTACGTTTACAGTGCAGACCGAGCCCCGATGAGTCTGAGAGATGGACGACTGATGGGGAATTTAAAGACCTTGTTTACAGACGTTTATTTATGTGCCGATTATTAAAGTTAAAGTACAATTTCATACAACTAAAGATAACGTTTGTGACAGCTCAGTGGGATCTGAACGCTAAGGTTTGTTCATATAAAGTTGTCGAGCTTGATCTGAAGTGATCAAAGCTCAGTCCCACTAGTAATAATGATATTAATGTCATTTATAACATCAGAATCAGAATGGTTTGAAGTAACTTAACACTACATGTGTTATTCAGTGTATTTTCTATTATAAAGGACAGTTTATCAAGGAGAAACAAAGAAGTCATAAGCAAAGAAGGAGCACAGTGATCAGGTTTTTGAGGAGGAATTCCTGCTGCACTCACTGGTCATTGCATAGCTGTACAAACTCCATTATTCTTAGACCCTTCTGTTCCCTGTATGTGGAACATTTAATCAGAATTACAACGCCAACTCAAACGACACAGAGCTCAAACTGAGATTAACTACAGTCATGGCCAAGGCATGATTAGTGTTTTGATATTTTTAAGATCTGAAAACAAAAAATTCAAGTAGTGAGGGCTAGAACCATCAGAGTTTATAAGACTTTAAATATAAAGAATTCAATCCTTACAAAGACTAAATCACTGCTGTGCTGCTGGAACGGTGACTCTCTAAAAAGTTAGACAATAATGGGAACAACGGGAATATTTTTAAAAGTAATAGATCTTAAAAAGGCAATTGTACCTTACTAGATTGTACAACTGTAAATGAAAGTAAAATAAATACAAAATACCTCGACCTGAAAAAGAGATTATTCAGGATTACCACTGACAGGTTTATGCTGCAAATCAACGGCTCTGTAAAGGTTTTTTTTATTACTTGTCACTTGTATGTACTGTAGTGTTGCTGTGCTTGGATCACATTACATGTGCAGCTTAGAGACGAGAGGACAGCAGCCAGGGTTACACTGCATGTGCCATGTGTCGCCACTGCCCTCTACAGGATGAAGAAGACCTTTGTTTGTTCATGGTCTTTGCGCTGCCCCCTTCAAAATAAAACCTTTTCTGCACAGCAGTCAATCATCTCATTTAAGAGAACTATCTAAAGTTAAATGCCAATAAATTATCATGTTTTTTTATTGCATACATTTGCATCCTTTAACTTTCTTTTTTTTTTTACATCCCTTAATAGATTTAAATGTTATGATGTATATATTTGGGCTTTTTTAGGAGAGTTGCTCTATTTGTCTGTCACCTGCTGTACTTCTCACAGAGCACTGCATGAAGATTATCTGCAGCTAAGGTCAGTGACCTCAGCGGTCAAGAGCTTAAACAGCCGAGCAATTAACTCACATCCAGTCCGGAAAACAAGCAGTTGTCTGGGAATCTCTAAACAGACGTGTTTATTTTATCTTTGGCTGCATATTTGTCAGGATCAATAATTCTGTATATGAAAAGGCAGAACATGCAGTATAGGACGATTTGGAGGAAATGTTGAGTGAAGGTGTAGTTTAATATTTATTGTTAAATAGATTTAAAATGTGGTGAGTGTGACCACACATCACCGTCACAATATTTTATTACTAGAATACATACTTAAACATATTACGTTGTGCATAGAAGGATATATAGAAGGAATAGAATTTTGTGATTTGCTTTTTTCAAATTGTGATAACAATTGATTATTCTGCTCCACAAGGCAGAGAGAAATACAAAAAAAACCCTGATAATTGTGTATGAAGCCTTTATTTACCTTTGAGGTGATGCATTCATGTCACACAAGTTGATTCACTGTTGCTCACGGTATAAATGATGTCTCCTACAACATTTAAAGGTAATCTCAGTTTGGCTCAATAACGTACGAGCATAGATGTCTGTTATTGTTCCACACAGTGCACTTACACAACGGCACCTCTTTTATCAAATGACTTATTATCACCAGACCTTTGTCGCCGGGCAGAGTCAAGAGTCGTAATCCTGCGTCACAGCTGAACGACGTGTTTTTACTCGTGCGCTTGTATTTGTATTTGTAAACTTTGTCTAATACCTGTCATGACTTCCCACGTGTTCCGATCAATGATCAGCCTTTTGAAATGTTAAATGTTAAGGAGCCTTCTTAGGCTACACACAGTGGAGAGGTTGCTAGCACTGCTGCCTTACAGCAGAAAGACCCTGAGGACTTCTCTGTATGAAGTTTGCATGTTCTCCCAGTGTGTGTGTACTGTTTCTGTGGGTTTCCTTAATTGCACTCTAAACTGAGCATATGTGTGAATGTGAGAGTGAACGGTTGTTAGTCTCTGTGATGGACTGCTCACCTGTCCAGGGTGTCAGCAGGCATCAGCTCCAGCTCCCTGTGACCCTCATGTGGAGGATAAAATGGTCGACAATGAACGAATAAAGAAACCTTCTTCAATCAGTCAACACAGAATAAATACATTGTTTATTTAATTAGCTTCTTTTGATACAAATAAGAATGTTTTCGATATGGTTTAAAGAATCCTTGTTAAAATAACTTTCAACATGTGTACGTGATGTAGCCACCTGGGGACTAAGAACAAAAACAGAACGTCCTGTCAGATTAAAACGGCCAGTAAAATAATTGGTAAAGAGCAGAAGCAGCTGGAATGACTATATTACACACAGACGCATACATGATTCCATTTTAAAGTGAAGACCTGTTGTGTGGCTAGACTCAGGTTAGGTTAAGGGTAAAGGTTAAAGGTTAAGGTTAAGGTTAGGGTTAGGATAAGGATTAGGGTTAGGGTAGTAGTAGTTGGAAACTCAGACTCTGTATGTGTGTTTTAGATGTTGGCACAGTCTAAAGGACAGGAGGTGGAGCTGGAGGTGGCAGAGCTGAAGATGCTGAGATTTGCGTTGGGAGTGACCAGGATTAGGATTAGGGTTAGAAATGAGCATATATACCTGGGACAGCTCAGGTTGAACGGTTTGGAGATAAAGTAATAGAGTCACAGTTGAGATGGCTTGGTCACATGCACAAAAGGAAAAGGGATAGGGATTATATCAGACAGGATATTGGAGATGGATGTTGAAGATGGAGCTGCTGGACTGGAGGAAAAGAAGGAGACCCCAGAGACGGTTCATGGATGTTGTGAAGGAGGACATGAGGACAGTTGGTGTAACAGAAGAGGACGAAAGGGAGAGGAAAAGATGGAGGCAGATGATCTGCTGTGACGACCCCTAAAGGGAGAAGATGAAAGATTATTATTATTATTATTATTATTATTACAGAAATGAAGAAACAGTATCCTCAGATCACCTCCCACAGCATTCCCCTTACTGTATGCATGTGCATGCTCTCACACTAAGTTGAGCCAACTCTTCCTCTCCTGTCACCTCCTGTCTCTGCCTCTTGTCTCCTCTGCACTATTTATCTCATCTCGGTGAAGAGCAACTGAGGTAGATGTGCCAAACTGCCCTATTTAGGTCACACTAACAACACAGCACAGTTCACTTGGGATTCAGTGTGGCCAAACTGTGACTGCATACATGGCAAGAGGGCAATTTCACATCATGCCATGCTAAGTGGATCTAAGCATGGATGCGCTAACAGCAAGTGAAGAATGATTTGATGGAATCGTCGCTTTGCAGCTGTACATTCTCATGATGATTTCAAAAACATCATCATTTCATTCACGTGATAATGTTTCCTGAGAAGTCACCGAGGTCAACAGAGGTAAACGTAAGCGGGCTCTTTAAGAAGTGGCCGAGGGAATCACGCAAGGACAAGACAGTGCAGCTGCTGTCACTTTTAATGGCATCATAGATTGGTTTTAGTTTCAGTGACTGTATGAGTCAGAGAGACAGAGAACCAAGAGAACCTTGTTGCTTTGCTGTCATTCGTTGTCAGGGATACGATGTTATTTCATCAATTTTTAAAAATGTGTCTCTCAGTGGGAAAAACCTGTGTGCAACTACACAATACGTGCACTGCACCGTAAACACTGACCATTGGACTCATCATCATCATCATGATCATCTGAGTTTCCTTTTAAGTAGACCTCCATATTTGTTTTGAACTTATATATGTATATATATATATAAGTTATATATACTTATTTTTTTAATATTAGGACTTCATTCATGATTTGTTGATTGTGGGGTTGTATATGTGTTTGGATCTATCCCTTTTTTACCTGGAAGGTGCTATATAAATACAATTATTGTTGTTAATATTGCTAAATGTGATCCCACAGTCAATGTGAGTTTCTTTTGTGTTTGTTGTTGTCAGGCCGGGACTCAAAACAGGACTCAGACGCAGAGATGGACGGTTAGGCAGGCTTTATTTGTCACACAAACCCAGATCACCTCTAGACCGAGTGATAAATTAATAGGCTATGAAACAGTCTATGAGCTAAGGTTAGCTTTCCTAAGATGAACTTAAGCGAACAAAAAAATAACCAACTGAAAATCCATCAACCTCTTCAGGAGGAGGAGGGAGCGGGGAGGCTGGGACCATGGGGCTCACCTTGGTAGGTTTCACTTGGCTCACATAAAACATGGGGTGGACACGGAGGGACCGGGGCAGACGCAGGCGACCGCGGCCGGGCCTATGATCTTGGTAATGGGGAATGGACCCACAAATCTCGGCGCCTGCCTCCTCGAAGGGACCCTCAGGTGGAGGTTCTTGGTCGAGAGCCAGACTCTCTGGCCTGGCTGGTAGGCGGGGGCGGGTCGTCTCCTGCGGTCAGCTGTTCTTTTAACCCGGTCCCCTTGGCGTATGAGGACCTGCCGGGGCGGCTGCCCAGGTGCGTCGGCAGCGGCGGATCATGGCATGAGCGGAGGGCACGGACCCTTCTGGTTCTTGGTCTGTGAAGACAGGGGGCTCGTAGCCATACACACATTTAAACGGTGAGAACCCTGTGGCTGAGGTGGGCAAGGAATTATGAGCATACTCTACCCAGACCAGGTGTCTGCTCCATGTTGAGGGGTTCTGTGAGACCAGGCACTGGAGGCCGGTTTCCAGTTGTTGGTTGAGGCGTTCGGTCTGGCCGTTAGCCTCCGGGTGATATCTGGATGTTAGGCTCGCCTTCGCTCCGATGAGTTCGCAGAACTCCCTCCAGAAGCGAGACACGAATTGGGGCCCCCGGTCCGTTGCCAACATCATAACTACACTCCGCCCGGGAGGCGCAGGGATCCATCTTCCCATCCAGTTCTGACCGCTGGGAAAGGACCGCCCCGATCCCCTCGTTAGAAGCGTCCACCTCAACCACGAACTGTCGACGGGGGTCTGGCATGGTGAGGATGGGGGCTGAGGTGAAGCGAGTCTTGAGACTCTGGAAGGCAGCCTCCGACTGCGGGGGTCAATGACACTGCACTTTTGTGGAGGTGAGTGCGTGGAGTGGGGCTGCTTTTGCGCTGAAGCCTCTGATGAATCATCTATAAAAGTACGCGAATCCGAGGAACTGTTTTGCGGTTATCTGGCGTGGGCCAATCAGCCACAGCGCTCACTTTAGCCGGATCCATCTGCACCCTTCCAGGGGCTACATTGAAGCCCAGGAAGGAGATGGTATTTGCATGAAACTCACTCTTCTCTGCTTTTACGTAAAGTTTGTTCTCTAACAGTCGCTGTAAGACCTGAGTTACGTGTTTCCTGTGGTAGGTAGGTAGGTGTAGACATACACAAAGTGATCTAGAAACTCTCTAAGAACATCATTGATCATAGCCTGAAACACCGCTGGGGTGTTGGTGAGACCGAACGGCATGATCAGGTATTCATAATGGCCGCTCGTGTGTTAAACCCTGTCTTCCATTCATCGCCTTCTCTAATTCTTATCAGGTGATAAGCGCTCTCTAGGTCTAGCTTGGTGAAGACTTTAGCCTGTTGTAGCTGGTCGAAAACAGAGGACATGAGCGGCCGCCGGTAATGGTTTTTAATGGTTATGTCATTCAGGGGGCTGTAGTCTATACATGGTCTAAGAGATCTGTCTTTTTTCTCCACAAAAAGAAACCAGCCCCAGCTGCTGACGATGACGGGCGGATAAGTCCCACCTTCAGCGAGGTCTCAATGTAGTCCTTCATAGCCTCCCACTCCGGGCCGGAGACAGAGTAAAGACGGCCCTTAGGAATGGGAGAGCCCGGGATTAAGTCAATGGCGCAGTCGTAAGGCCTGTGAGGAGGCAGAGACATGGCCTTGGTTTTACTAAAAACCTCTCGGAGGTGGTGGTAACATGCTGGCACAGAGTTCAGGTCGGAGGTCAGTTGTGTTTTTTTCTTTACTGTAATAAAGAGAGGATTTCTTTTCCTCCATGGTCCAGCTGCCATTTCTAACACTCACAGGAACTGTGCTGTGTTCCCGTGCCACTCATTCTTTATCTGTCAAGCTACTCTTGCTTCTACATTAAGAGGGCACCAATCACAAGCTGGTTCTGTGTGTGTGTGTGGGGGGGGGGGGGGTTCTCAGCAGCCAAAGTAAAACGAGTTGCACTAATCTGGCGTGATCTGTGACTCGCACTCATTGTCTCATTGGATGCGAGGTCTTGGGTGTGGTTATTAAGGACACTGATCTTAAACGAGCCTTCTGTTAGTTCACAGATTATAACCGGCCGTGCAGCTGTGGACGGGATCACTGGATCTGTCAGTGTGAATATGTGAGCAGCCACGCGTAAACCAGCAACAAGTCGGCCCAGTGCAGTGTTGCCTATTCAATATTATTGAATAGGCAACACTGCATGGCAAAAAGGGAGCTATAATTCATCAGTGCATGTATGTTAGTAAATAAAGTCCTTTTTTCACATGTGTTACATTGTTAAACATTTGCCTTTAATTGAATTAATTTTTTCTTTGACATCACATTTTATACTACAATGTGTTGGGGTGGGAGTAATGTGGCACTCACTGAAAATGCAGATTTAACTTCATTGTGAACATGAATCAGAGACACGTTTTTTATTCAATGCTGGATAAAAGGAAGCAGGCCTTTTTTTTTTAACTCTGAGAATAAGAAGCTGAGCATCAGAAAAAGTTACACCGAGGTCCAAAGGTTCCACATGTCCTATCCCAAGCTACCCTTCCAACAACCTCTGGCCTGTGCAGTTGAGCTGTCTCTGGGTTAATTCCATGTCTCAGAGCTGAAACAACAGGATCACAGCCACGGCACTAATACTCAATAGACACTGACCTACTTTGTTGGATTACAGAGGGGGAAAAACTGATCTGTTGCCCTAATGCCAGCAATGAAAATGATCTAATGGTCCTAACTGCTCTGTTTAATCTGAAAGCATGCTCATGTTATTAATTTCTCATTATGGGAATGCAGTTCTGCTGATGAGATTAAATGCCCTGTTCTGGCTTACTTTCATTCATTCACTGACCTCCTCACAGGAAAACATAGGCTACAGACAATCTGACTGGACACTCACAACCCTTGTTTATTTGTTTATGTTTGTGGGTGAGAGGGAGCAGGTGACTCACACATGCTTCACAACTGTTTGATAATCAATGTGTGTGATAATGCTTTGAAAGCTAAAGACAAACAAACATCTGTGCTCAATTTCAGTAAATGCTACAGTCATTTATAGCAAATAAATAATTCTGTCTATATAAATAATAATTGTCTTCCATTTAGCAGACATATGAAATGTAAATATAAAATATAACATGGTCTGATGCTTATATAAATGACATTAATAGAGTTAATTTCCAAATTAAAGATACAATGAGCTTGTGGTGCCCTTGGCTGGTAGTACATCCACTTTGAACAATCAAAATCTATTTTTCTGCTCCATTACATCACCACCAGGGGGCACTTGATACTTCAAGCATGCAGTGTTGTGTTTGACAAATTGCCACAGAGGTAACACATGTATTCAGCAAGGGAATTAGGGAATAGGACGGTTCACAACCAGCCTCCCACCAAGTCACCCACAGCTGATTCTCTGTGTATAATGTGCTTCACAGCTGCAGAGGAAGAGAAGCTTCAACAATAACATGCCTCGGTCATAATGAGCAAGCAAGAGAACAAACGTAAACTCATCTAAATGCAGCATCCTAAATTATATATTTCACAAAACTAAGTCATTTATTATTTTTTTGGTTTTCTTAAACATGTAATACTGATTTGACAAAAGCTTTATCCACTGCCAAATGTTAAAATACATCGAAATAAACACATTCTGACAGCAGCAGACATGATGCAGACAAGCTTATATTTTTACATTTTCACAACAACTACAACAGCAAATCTGGACATGAAAGGCAACCATTCAAATGGCTGAATAAGCATAAAATGTGTCTAAACATGAGTCTTTGTGTACACCTAATAACACAAACATGACATGTCATATATCATATCACCCATTAGCAGTTCAGCATGTAAAACAAGGTGAAGAAATATACAATATGTCGGCACATCAGAAAAGGTATTTACACCCTGTGGTATATTCATTCATGCTCTAAGTCTACATTCATAGTAGTTTATTGAAAGTAGAACTATATAGATAGATAGTGTACTCTCCTAAGAATAAACAAATTTGCTTTGTTTGACCTAACAAATTCCAAGGGTAGTAAAAAATATATACATATGTACATATATATATATATATATATATATATATATATATATATATATATATATATATATATATATATATATATATATATACATATATATATATATACATATATATATATATGTGTGGCTTGTATCTTGAAGTTCAAAGAGTAAACCCTGGGGGGCGGATGGCGGATGGTATAAATTATTTGCAAGGAAAAAGGCATGATGCATTTTTTAACATGTGCAGTCATTTCACAGTGCAAACCCTACAAATGTCATGTCCTCTTAAGATCAGAAGTAATTGGCCAGGCTGCGCAACAAGACACAAGGGTAACGAAGCAGTTTGCCAGTGTAACAGACTCAAACGACACACTGTGTCGCATGTCGGTGAGCTAATAGACCCCATCGCACGCGGAGAGGCCGCTGTTTCATTCTGCCTTATCACATTGAGTGAAGAAATAATAATAATAATAATAATGGCAAAATGCTTTGTTCATATTTAAAGTTACACACTACATCTTTAATTAAAGACGTACATCATCGTTACCAGTCATGTACCATCATCTTTGTTTACACTTTTTAACAACAATGTCAAATGGAGTAAACAGTAAGTTTTCCTTTACCTTTCCTTAACCAGTGTCAGTGTGTGTCTTCCTCAGAACCGTGACGTGGGGGAGGAGCAACCGGACAGCAGGAGGCGTGGTTGTTGTCTGTCTGTCTGTCTGTCTGTCTGTTAGGAAGTGTAAACAAATCAAATCATTGTGAAATGAGTTCACACTGTGTTTGTCAGTATCGCTGTGTTTGGGTTTTTTTCCCACACTGCACACAATCCATCACAACCTAACAGGCGAGGTGGAAGACACACACACACACACACACACAGCGTTGTAAAGCAACACTATGTAAAACTAAAGTAATGTAAAAAACAAAGCACACTTTCTTCGGAGTGTGAAACCCCCGGATCCGCCCACTGACGTGACCGCTGCAGCTACCACATCAAAAAACAGGTGAAAATAGACTTCATCGGAATACAGTCAGCAGAGACTTTGATTTTAATTATTGTACTGCTGTATTTTATTTACATCCATTCAAATTAGAGAGTCAGTCAGTCAGTCAGTCATCATCTACCGCTTTATCCTCTGCCAGAGGGTCGCGGGGGGTGCTGTGCCAATCTCAGCTACATCGGGCGATAGGCGGGGTACACCCTGGACAGTTCGCCAGTCCATCGCAGGGCCACACACAGAGACAGACAAACAACCATTCACTCTCACACTCACTCCTATGGTCAATTTGGAGTGTTCAATTTACCTATCCCCACATTGCATGTTTTTGGACTGTGGGAGGAAGCCGGAGTACCCGGAGAGAACCCACGCACACACGGGGAGAACATGCAAACTCCATGCAGAAAGGCCCTTGTTCCAACCGGGGCTCGAACCCGGGTCTTCTCGCTGCAAGGCGAGAAGACCCGGGTTCGGTGTTCTAACCACTACACCACCGTGTGGCCCCAAATTAGAGAGTCAGTCAGTCAGTCATCATCTACCGCTTTATCCTCCACCAGAGGGTCGCGGGGGGTGCTGTGCTAATCTCAGCTACATCGGGCGATAGGCGGGGTACACCCTGGACAGTTCGCCAGTCCATCGCAGGGCCACATACAGAGACAGACAAACAACCATTCACTCTCACACTCACTCCTATGGTCAATTTAGAGTGTTCAATTTACCTATCCCCACATTGCATGTTTTTGGACTGTGGGAGGAAGCCGGAGAACCCGGAGAGAACCCACGCACACACGGGGAGAACATGCAAACTCCATGCAGAAATTAGAGAGTATAAACACAAAATTATTTTTATTTTGTATGCTGGCATTTGCAGAAGTATAAGTTAGCAGAAGAAAGTCCAGCTTTATTTTATTAAAATATGGTGGAATGTGCAGAAAATAGGTTTAAGTCAGAGACTGTTGCATTTAATGACATTTTTGCTTGATGCAATGTGCATAAAGTTAAAAGATTGAAACTAATAAAACAAGTTTTGAAAAAGAGACTATTTATATGATTCAATTTTATTTATTTATTTATTTATTTATTAGGCTGAAAGGTCTGGTGCTTTATAGCGTATTCAGGTTGTACATCATGTTTTTGAAAAGTAAAGTAATTAGTAAAGTAACTAGTTGCATTTGAAAGTAAGTAACTGGATTACTTTCTTTGATAAGTAATCAGTTACTAATTACTGTTTCCAAGTAACTGATTGAAGTGCCAGAAAGAAAAGGGCCACAATTTAAATCCAAGGATAAACACATTTTTTTCCTCCATCTTTAGCACAACAGAATTAGCCGCTAACATAAACAGCGTCTCCATGACAACATAGATCACCAAAATACAATCACCTGGTCTGACAGCACCACGAGTCATCACTGCAGCAGCAGCAGCAGCACTGTTGTCTGAAGGTGAAGTAGCTTTAAAGGAACATGACTGCCACACTCTTGTCAGTTGGTAAATGGGTCACATGTGGCGACTGTGCATGACCCAGACATGGGTGTCACCCCCCAGGGTCATGGGTCAGTCAGGCATGAGGTGCCAACTGAGTGCCTCTGATGCGACTCCTGGTTAGGTTTGCAGGAGTCGAGGCCCTGAGCCGCTCCACTGTCCTGACACAAGGCATGATCAGTGAGGAACCTCAGGGTTCACACAGTCACATGTCTACTGCAGGACTCTGCTGTTGTATATTAGCACTGAATTCAATGTTATAAGTCTCTCCTTGACTTATCTGGACTTTCCTTTGACTACATGCAACAATGCAAACTTTTTTCACTGAAAAGTGATGTAAAATAAGATAATGTCAAACCCCAATGTCTAATAGTGGTTCTTAATATTGGTATTTCATAATTAAAGTAATATGTAAGACTGAAAAAAACGTCCCATACAGCATTTTGTCACTGAGCAAAAACATGTCTATTTTGTAAAATGTCTTCATATTTGGACATCTCAGTTTACTGTATGCCATGTGCATGAAGAACTGTCATCTACTGTAAAAACAGTGTTTTCTGGGCTCAGTCGTAGTATTGAAATAAGAAAAGAGCATCAATCCTGTGGAGCCACCTCCCAGACCAGGCCAGCAGCTAAAAGACAACGTCGTACTGTTCCACACATTTTATGTGGCCCAAGATTATTATATTGTCTTTGACCCAAGAAAGGTAAAAAAAAACATATATATTATTTTTATTTTGTCCAGCCCAGCGTGATTTAATTCACCCTTACAAAATAGGGAGGACTTGAGTCAGTCAGTGTGGCCCCCTGCAGTGACACAAAAGCTTTTCTCCAGAAAAGGCTGATGGACATGGTTTAAAAAGCTGCTGCAAGAAAAGAAATCTAGGCCAAAGTGGACAAAGGGACATAAATAACACATTGAATAAAGTCGGGGAACCGTTAAAACATCTGTTAGGAATAAAATGTCAGTGATTTTTTCTAGAAGTTTGTGATTTTATAGAACTGAGTGTATAGCAGATTAATTTCTTTAATGAAAGTTTGGCACACTAATTAATTTGACTGCCCCGTGTAACCCTGAGACAATTCCTACTCCACACTGTAATATCTTTATTGATCTTGGGAATGCTTCAGTGGACTCCCTGCACTTATCTTGCCATTAAACGCATCTCTCGTGACGAACCACAATTTAATTAGATGACAATCACTGTTAACAGTGCATAGCCAACGTCACAATTTGCACATTAGTGCTGGCAGTGATAAATGTCTGTATCGCAGCAAAGAAAACGGAGCCCCTCCCCCCACCGCCGCCCAATATGATCATCATGGGATAGTGTTGTTTTATAACTTTGTGATAAAAGGATGACATACCAACTATTAGGGCTATATATTATTTCCACATATTTATTCGCATGATTTTATTGCTGTGCTGTAAAACTGAGAACCAATAAACATTATCACAAGCCTGCAAATGTAAATTATTAAATATTATCATCTAAAACAAATAGTGAGGAGCTTATCTTTAGGTTAGACCGGTCACATCATCCTCAGCCAACATGAGCAATGTAATAAAACAACCACTGGAGGGCAGCACACAATTTATACTTATAAATATTCAGAGTTATTATTTTATAAAAGAATACAAAGGCGGATGCTGAGATAGTTTTGGTTATTTTCACGTAGTATCACAGTGTATTATTTTGTACTTTTATAAAAGTCAGAAAAAATATTGTACTTGTTTTCTGTGAAACTTATTTATACTTAAATTAAAATGGATTCAGATTAGAGAAAAAACCTGGGTTAGGGTTACTGTTACATTGATGTTAAATGGATATTAACAACTGTATGACTCGTGTCACTTCACTGTCAGAAATCAGGAATATTTGACCTGCAAAACTGACACTTCACACAAAGGTTCATCAAGACAAAAATGAGACGCTGTCTTTTTGGCGGGGGGCATATGTGGAGGCCAGGGGCTAATATCAAAGGGGGATTTGTCAGTCATCCCTGTGTTTAATAATCTCCAACTCTCCATTTTCTACTGTTTGTTTATATTGACCTGTGGTTGAACCCTCTTTAGTGGCAGCCTCCTTTGCCAGAAAGTTCAGTGAACATTCAGCACGGAAGCGGAGAGCATGTCAGCTCGAATCTATTAGCCCACAAGGGAGATTGCAGCATCCTACAGTCAGTCAGTGTGCCTCTCTCTCTCTCTCTCTCTCTCTCTCTCTCTCTCTCTCTCTCTCTCACTTAAACAAACACATGCACACACATTTGTGAACACACACACACATGATCACACATACTAGGTGAGCTTCTAACCCACATATTTTCCATACTTGTGGTCCATGTAACTGAGATTATTGCATACCGTGCCCTGGGTCTGACCTCGCCTTTTCACTCATCCCTAATGATCTCATCATACCATGCACTGCAGCACCCAAGCACACAGATCGCAACAGCTAAGAAACTGCAGGGGACACAGTAGCTGAAGGCTTGTTGAGTTTCTGGAAATTGGTTTAATATGTAAAATATCAAAAATAAATAAAGGTAATGCCAGATGTATTATAAAAAATTATACATATAACAAATATACACATTGTTCATGCTTTTTATTTTTTTTCCTTAAGTGAGGTGCATGACCTGCTCTTATAAGTATTTTCAGTATTATGGCTAAGTCATGGTGATGACATTTATTTATAATTGGCTGGCAGTTTTCAAAACAGAACATTCAAAATTACTTTTTTTTAGGCACAATTCTATATATTATCTCTACATGTGACATGTTTACATGGGGTGCTTATGTTTGTGTTACCCTGTAGCAGCAGTGCCAGTGTCTTTGTGTATTTATTGTCTTCACCATGCTGTTCTTAACCACGTGTCCCTGCTGGGACTAATAAAATAGCATGAATCAATTTCAATGGATTGGGACAATAGAATATATAAAATAACTGTGGTGAATTGTGGTGAAGTACAAATCCCAGACAGCATGTTCAGCGTTCATTATTTGTCATGTTTCAGGTATAATTACTTTTCATAATTTTTGTGGGGTTTTTTTAAAGACTGTTTTTAGCACATATTGACTATGCTAACAATCCCTATATTAATCATTACTGTGCCATTTGCCTATAAAATCTTATATTCCACAATAATGACATTTTGGTTCACCTCAGGCTGTTGTAGTAAAAAATAACACAACTCAGTGGGTTTTCTAACACAAAATACTACAATGTGCGTCATGTGTCTCTTTTTATTTTGTGTACAAAATTTCAAATTTTTTAAAATAATTTAGTTCTATAATTTATTTTTCATAAAATGGATCATTTACACTTCAGACATTGTGTTATAATAATTGGTAATAATTGGTAGCTAGTTGCAAATTGTCCCAACATTAACAAAAAATGAAATAATAAAAAAGCATTAATTATTTCTTAAGCATGGTGAAAAGGTTTTTTCATGTAATTGGTTAGTGCACTGACAATTTTTCAATTCAATTCAGTTGTATTTGTATAGCACTGAATCACAACATACATTATCTGAATGTGCTGCACATAGACAACATCATAGAGAGCAGAGAAACTCAACAATTCACACAATGAGACAACATTAGGCATCAGCGGAGAGAAAAAACTCCATTTCAACAGAAAAAGAAATCTCTGACAGACCCAGACTGAAAGATGTGCAGCATCTGCCTCGACCGGTTGGGGTGAAAGGAAAAATGGGGGACAGAGGTAGAGATAGTGATGAGCAGACTCTTGGGATCACAGGTACCTGAAAGAACTAGTTTTACCTTACAGTTCCTCACAGTGGATCCAGCCTCATTGATAAATAAAGCTGTGTGTCATCTGCATAACAATGAAAGTGTATGTTGTGCTTTCTAATAATGTTCCATAAAGGAAGCATATATAAGGTAAACAGTATAGGCCCAAGCACTGAGCCCTGTGGAACTCCACAACTTACTTTTGTTTGTAGTGAGGCTTTATCATTAACATGAACAAACTGGAATCTATGATGCAAGTATGATTTAAACCAGCAGAGGGCAGCACCTGTGATCCATGAGCCTGCTCCAGTCTGCAGTAGAATATCATGATCAATGGTGTCAAATGCTCTAAGATCTAATAGGACAAGTAAAGAGACTAGACCATTATCTGAGGCCAAGAGAAGGTCGTTACTAACTTTAACTAGTGCTGTTTCTGTGCTATGATGTCATCTAAAACCTGACATTAATGTGCAAAGATTCACTTCACTGATTTGCAACTGCAACTGAAGGGAAGATTTGATATTGGTGGCTTTTTTGAGAATAATAACTGCTACTTTAAAAGCTTGGGGCACACATCCAGTTAATAAGGATAGATGATGTGATTTAATATAGAGCTGTTAATTAAAGGAACTCATCATCTTTAAACAGTTTAATGGGGATGGGATCTAACTGACGGTTGATGGTTTGAATGATGATACTAGTGATGATAACTCAGGGAGAAACTGTCTAACTGTACACCAGGTTCTTCTTACGCTCTTGTGCTAAATAAATGAATCAGTACCACTGGGAGGAAGGAGACCATCTTTTATTTTCCACTGACACTGCTTCCCTCTCTGCTAAACTGCTAATTCTATAAAGAAACATTCATATACAAATAAATACACTGTGTCTGCTGTGATTTTAGCTGTATTTAAATGCACATGATCACTCAGAAAGTTGAACAAATTACTATTTCACATGAGAATCAAGTCTGAACACTGACCAGAGATGTCCAGTCACACAGGATTGTATCAATGCTGATATACACTACACTACACTACACTATACTACACTATACTATACTATACTGTACTACACTATACTACACTACACTACACTACACTATACTATTATACTATACTATACTATACTATACTATACTATTATACTATACTATACTATACTATACTGTACTACACTATACTACACTACACTACACTACACTATACTATACTATACTATTATAGTATACTAGACTATACTACACTATACTATATGACACTACACTACACTACACTATACTATACTATACTATTATACTATACTGTACTATACTATACTATACTATACTATTATACTATACTATACTATTCTATACTATACTATACTATTATACTATACTATACTATTCTATATACTATACTATCTATTATACTATACTATACTATTATACTATACTATACTATTCTATATACTATACTATACTAAACTATACTATTATACTATACTATACTATTCTATATACTATGCTATACTGTACTATACTATACTATACTATACTATTCTATATACTATACTATACTAGACTATACTACACTACACTATACTATACTACACTACACTACACTACACTACTATACTATACTATACTACACTATACTATACTACACTACACTACTATATTATACTATACTACACTATTCTGTACTATACTATACTACTATACTGTACTATAGCATACTACTATACTGTACTATACTATACTACTATTCTGTACTATACTGTACTATACCATACAACTATACTGTGCTACTATACTATACTATACACTATAGCAGTACTGTTAATCAGTACATATTGATACTTTTACTGACACTTCTGTATGATTGTGTCCTGATGATGGTGCCAAAGCTCGTGTGGAAGAGTGGACAAAACTCCTTAAGCATAGGTAAACCCTTATGGGAAGAGTTGTTTTCATCCTTTAAAATGATTAAATACACTTCAGTGCTCCTATTTATCTTGCTGGCCCATTTTCCTCCACAACATGCAGCTTAACCTGGAGCAGCTTCTGCACATGAGATAACCGCCAGCATATACCTACAGCAACACTGTGCCTGATCATATTTAAACACAAGAGTCCTCCCTCTCTTCATTCCCAGAAGCATATTCAGATTAGTAACACACCAACTGTTTAGACAGTAGAGCTTTAATACAGCACACTTTATACAAGAGCTACAGTAAGATTCATGAAAGTGGAGCAGCTTACAGTTTGACTGAGTTAACGTTTACCCTCCCAGGCTAAATAAAGTCATTAGAAGAATTGTCTTCAGGTGTGATTTTCTGTAAAGTTGCTGCAAGAAAAAGGTTAGAAAAAGAGCAGATTAATGATGAATGTTTAAAATGCTACAGGCCCAAAATCTTTAAAACACACCGTCTATGTGTGGTCACATCAGTATCACTCACTGATGGAATTGGTGCAGAAAAACTGTATCAGTGGGCAACTCTAATACTATTGATTGAATTGAAGTGCACGTAATCACCCTATAATATTAATAAACACTTTTCTGAAGAGGGGACACACGGTGGCGTAGTGGTTAGCACTCTCGCCTTGCAGCGAGAAGACCCGGGTTCGAGTCCCGGTTGGAACAAGGGCCTTTCTGCATGGAGTTTGCATGTTCTCCCCGTGTGTGCGTGGGTTCTCTCCGGGTTCTCTCCGGGTACTCCGGCTTCCTCCCACAGTCCAAAAACATGCAATGTGGGGATAGGTAAATTGGACACTCCAAATTGACCATAGGAGTGAGTGTGAGAGTGAATGGTTGTTTGTCTCTATCTGTGTGTGGCCCTGCGATGGACTGGCGAACTGTCCAGGGTGTACCCCGCCTATCGCCCGATGTAGCTGAGATTAGCACAGCACCCCCCACGACCCTCTGGCAGAGGATAAAGCGGTAGATGATGACTGACTGACTGACTTTTCTGAAGAGTTCATGGTCTTAATCACACAAAACATAAAATAGACCATAAAGCACAGCATGTATTGGGGTGATGTCAGCATTACTGATTGACAGCTAATACTCACATGGTGCTATCTTATGAAACTTATGGTTTCAAAAGCCCATAATTAATAATTAATATTTAATTCATGAACCAATTGTATTACTGTGGGTCGCTATTACTGGTATGAGACCGATTGGTTCTGATTGATTAGTGTGCTTCGATTCTGGGGCAATGAACCAGGCTCAGGGGTGCCCGAGCCCTTGGCCTGGCAGGGACTCAAACCTGCAATCCTCCAGTTACAAGCCAAGTTCCCTTTTCACTTCTCCGTGGGCTGCACAAGATGTCTGTCTCATGTTCATAATATTGATTTCATGTCTGATAGTGATAACCATGTGAAAGACTGTTGTTCAAACTCAGTTGAGTTGTCTTTACGCTCCAGGTTTGCGGGTTTGATTTCCGACTCTGAATAACATGATTACCACCTAAAAACATGTGAGAAAACATTTTCCTGCCATTATGGGATAAGTAAATAACCCACAACATGAGTCAATTAAAATGCTGCCGCCACATATTATATAAAAATTATCAATTAATTAATAATAAAAAAATTCACAAGCAAAATCATTGTTGTCTGTTTTGGATTTCCCCTTCTTTTATCTTAAAATAAGCGCAGCAGCTGACATGAGAACTGCAGACACATCACAGCCCTCACTCATATTCTGGTCACACACATGCAGGGTTCTTGGATCATGTCGGATTTGACAGAAGACCACGTCAGGTTCTGGTCTGCCAGGAACAGACAACACAGACTCACCAGCACCACACAGTTCATGTCTTCAGATATAACAGGTGTTCACTGGTCACAGCCGCACATCTGTACGAATTTAAATATAAATAGTTTTTTCCTATACTTGTATAAGGGGTTAAGAGAAGGTAGTAAAGGTTTATTTGCTCCTCTATTGCTCCCAGTTGTCACTGGTAAGGAGCTACAGTGTGTCTTGAAAGTCAACTTATAAAAGTTTTATGGAACTCAGAGAGCTAAAGTGATCTTCTCCAGCTCTGCAGTAGCCTGCAGCGTGCAGGATGTCTGCTTATATTAATTTCATGGAGTTTAAGAGGTCACCAAACTCATTTGGAGATTCTTACTCATTTATGAACTCCACAACCCTTCTCTTCTACAGTGCTTTAAGCTACTGGTCTTGAGATGCTGAAATTTACATGGAATATTATATGGTCATGTGGCAAAAAGTATTGTGCATTTGGAGTTTGAAGTACATTGAAGTACTTTGAAATTTCTTTGTGTTTTAAGGAAAAGTAAGGTAAGCAAGTTAGTGTTTTATCTGCCTTGTGCGTTGAGAATTGGCTGAAGCCTGATTTAGGGATAATGGTTTGGGGAAAACTGGTTTATCCAATATTCAAGAGACTTCCAATAAGACAATAGACTTCTCAGGAAGCAGCTTAGTTGGAGAGGAGTAACTCTGAGAGTGAAACGGAGTAAAAGAGCTCAGGAGCTGCTCTTATCTCTCTGTAAAGGCATTCTGACGGGAGAACATTCCATTCAATTAAAATTAAATTGAGATACTAAAGTAGTACTATAGGAGGGAAGTATTTAGGGCTCAACTTAGAGGTTAATCTGATGGCTCTCCCCTGCACTGACCTCCCCTCTGAGCCGCCCCGCTCTGTTTTTGGGGACAGCCCTTTGATAAAGCCAGACTGTGGCAATCTCATGTCCACAGCAGATCTCCCAGTGAGTGTTCAAAACCAGCGAGGCCTCACATCTGTGCCGGGACTGAGCTCGGTCAGGAGAGGTAGTGGGTGATTAATTGATGGTCACATCTCGCTGACTGCTGCCCACACGGCTTTGATGAAGAGGGATTAGGTTGTGCACTACAGGCTCAGCTGATAATAGAACAGAGAGGAAATGCTCATGTCACGCCCCGTGGCATGGATTTCAATCAAAGAACCACTTCATTCAGAGAACCGAGACTTTTCTAAACAAATAGAGTCTTTGCTTTCTGCCACATCAAGTATCCACAGAGGAGATTAAAAACGGGCTTCTATCTACTTTCACAATTCAGAGGAATCTACTTTAGATATATATGAAATATTCATAGATTATTCTGTGCAAGAGTTTCTCCTTCCTTCAGGTATTTCTCACAAACTTTATCTTTAAGATCAGATAATTGTAACATGTATCCTTTGTTAGTTAATAATAAGAATAAGAAGTTGTATTTGCTCTGATTAGCAGATGGGACTTTAATTCAAACTCAAACTAGATAGTACGTTGTATGAAATTAGCTTCATATAACTATTATATATTTAGTTTGAATTACATTCATTCATTCATTTAATTTTTTCACTGTAGAAGCATTTGTTTACTTGACATTTAATTTCACATCATTACTCGTATTCTGCATTAAATTGAGAAAAACTTGAATGCTCACCACAACAGGATACATCTGTTTGAATCTGATGATCATAGATGGAGGGAGAAACCTTGTGTTTGGGTTGTAAAGGTTTAGGTCTGGTTTCATCTATCTGAGCCTTTATTTAGCCCCCTATCCTGTCTCGGCACATGCTGACTTAAGATCACTCTGCACTTTTCCCAAGAGACAACACTAATGTCACAGACTAACTTGGCACGCCAATAATTCACATCCAAACCAAACCTATTAAGGATGACTACTTACCATAGACAAGATATGTCCTTCACAGACGCAACCTTCACGTTGTGTATTTTCAATCTGCGGTGCACACCCACACAGAATCACAGATGTATACTTGCACATGTGTGCACATACACACAAATTACTGTGCATATTTTGTTCTGTTATATTTCATCCACTGGCACATGAGGTGGTGCCACCCTCCCTCCAAACACCCTTGCCATACCCTTGAAATCGTATACATCTCATACAGTGCCTGGAATGGAAATTCATCATAATATTGAAAATGCCGCAAAGATGAAGATTTTCTTTGCAAAACCAAATTCCTGATCCAATAAGTGAAATTCTGATCAAATTTAAGTTTAAGTAAAATAAATATGTACAAAAAAAATATGGAAGTGTACATTTATGTTATAAACTGATGAGACAGCAGCCAAGTAGCTACTACATTGTCATCTAGTAAACACACACAGTAAAGTATTCTCTTCAGACACCATGTATGACGAACATCATCCATATTTTTTGAGCGGAGGTCACTGTTTGGAACATATTTTGATAAATGTAATGTAAATATAAGGAGGTATAATCTGGTTAAGACAGATATTTATTTGCCAGGTCCATTGCCAAAATGTTTGTAAAAGACAGAATGAAAGAGAAAGTGAATTCATGTGTCACCCACAGCACAAACAAAGACTCCAGAAACAATTATGAAAAATAACTAGTACCGCGCGCGGTTCTGAACGGGTTCGAGCCGACCCACGCGGGTCGCCGTGTGCCACGGCTCCCCGCGTGCCTCGCGCTCTCACCCGTTCATTCACCACGCGCGGTACTAGTTATTTTCAGTACTAGTTATTTTCAGTACTAGTTATTTTCAGCGGCGTCCCAGCCCATGTCGATCCAAATTTCGGGGGGGATCGGGCAACGTATGGCAAAGTTATAGGGCACTTCCTGTTTAAAATGGCCGACTTCCTGTCCGGTCAAATGCGCGTCCGTAAACGTGTTCAGGGAAGTTCCCTTGTCTTACATTTCAAGTTTTGTTCAGATCGGACAATCTTAGAGTTTACTTCCTGTTTCGGGCATTCCACTTCCTGTTGGGAGGTCATCTTTTGCAGACATGCTCAGGACAGGTCCCTGGTGTCACATATAAGGTTTCGTGCAAATCGGACCACGTACGGCAAAGTTAGAGGGCACTTCCTGTTTAAAATGGCCAACTTCCTGTTCGTCTCTGGAAACATGTTCAGGGAAGGTCCCGTAACTCACATATCTAGTTTTGTGTCAATCGGACAATGTAAGACTTTACTTCCTGTTTCAGCCATTCCACTTCCTGTAGGGAGGTGACCTTTTAAGGACATGCTCAGGACAGGTCCCTGGTGTCACATATAAGGTTTTGTGCAAATCGGACAACGTACGGCAAAGTTAGAGGGCACTTCCTGTTTAAAATGGCCAACTTCCTGTTCGTCTCCGTAAACATGTTCAGGGAAGGTCCTGTAACTCACATATCTAGTTTTGTCTCAATCGGACAATGTAAGACTTTACTTCCTGTTTCAGGCGTTCCACTTCCTGTAGGGAGGTGACCTTTTAAGGACATGCTCAGGACAGGTCCCTGGTGTCACATATAAGATTTTGTGCAAATCGGACAACGTACGGCAAAGTTAGAGGGCACTTCCTGTTTAAAATGGCCAACTTCCTGTTCGTCTCCGTAAACGTGTTCAGGGAAGTTCCCTTGTCTTACATATCAAGTTTTGTTCAGATTGGACAATGTAAGACTTTACTTCCTGTTTCGGGCGTTCCACTTCCTGTAGGGAGGTGACCTTTTACGGACAAGCTCAGGACAGGTCCCTGGTGTCACATATAAGATTTTGTGCAAATCGGACAACGTACGGCAAAGTTAGAGGGCACTTCCTGTTTAAAATGGCCGACTTCCTGTTCGTCTCTGGAAACATGTTCAGGGAAGGTCCCATAACTCACATATCTAGTTTCGTGTCAATCGGACAATGTAAGACTTTACTTCCTGTTTCGGGTGTTCCACTTCCTGTAGGGAGGTGACCTTTTACGGACATGCTCAGGACAGGTCCCTGGTGTCACATATAAGATTTTGTGCAAATCGGACAACGTACGGCAAAGTTAGAGGGCACTTCCTGTTTAAAATGGCCGACTTCCTGTTCGTCTCCGGAAACATGTTCAGGGAAGGTCCCGTAACTCACATATCTAGTTTCGTGTCAATCGGACAATGTAAGACTTTACTTCCTGTTTCGGGCGTTCCACTTCCTGTAGGGAGGTGACCTTTTACGGACATGTTGAGGAAGGGTCTGGGGTCCCACATACTAAGTTTCAAGCGGATACAACAATCCCTGTTGGAGCAGCATCAAAAACTATAAATGTAATTCTGTCTGCTGTCACCAGGGGGCGCTGTATTTGAAAATGAATATTTTCATATAGACGTGTTCAGGGCCGGACTGTCATCAATCCTTGCAAGTTTGGTTCAGATCGGACCAGGATTAGCAAAGTTGTAACAGTTTGTTTTTTTAGAATTTTCTACCACCACCAGGAGGCGCTGTTTTCAAAATGTACCGTTTCAGCAACATAGTCGTCTTCAGCAACTAACCATCATCAACTATAGCAAGTTTGGTTGGGATCAGACCTTCCATCGCGAAGTTATAAGAGTTTCATTGTCTGTTATGAAAAATTATTATTATCTCCAATTTTGGCGCCCCCTATCTCGTACGCCATACAATATTTTAAAAAGCTTTTGATAACTTTTGATGCTCAACTCGTCCACATTGATCTCACCAAGTTTGAAGGTGATCGCACAAAAGCTCTAGGAGGAGATAATTGAAATACAAGCTGTCATATTGTCTACTGTCACCAGGGGGCGCTGTTTTCGAAATTTAATATTTTCATATAGACGTCTTTAGGGCCGGACTATCATCAATCCTAGCAAGTTTGGTTCAGATCGGACCAGGATTCACGAAGTTGTAGCAGTTTGATTTTTTGTCCCAAAAATCCGACTTTGCGTCGTTGCCATGGCAACACCGTTAAACGATTTGTCGTCATATTGATCACGCATCATCTACCATGTGTTTTGACTGTTGTCACTAATTTTGAGTGCGGTACGATTATCTGTGTAAAAGTTATTCCCGAAATCGTAAAAAAACTTTTTTTATGTGTATTTTCTTTCACCACAAGGAGGCGCTGTTTTCAAACTTCACCGTTTTTTCATAGACGTCTTCAGCCATGGCCCATCATCAATGGTAGCAAGTTTGGTTCGGATCGGACCTTCCATCGCAAAGTTATAAGAGTTTTGTTTTTCTGATGCGAAACATCAGAATCATCACGAACTTTGCCGCCCCCTATCTCGTGCGCCGTGCGACATTTGAAAAAACTTTTGATACCGGGAGCTCCTCAACTGGTCCACAGGGACCTCACCAAGTTTGAAGGTGATCGCACGAAAACTCTAGGAGGAGTTAGTTCAAATACCATTGCTGCGAATTCGCCAAAATCGCCAAAAAATGGCCAATCAACCCAAGATGGCGGATTTCCTGTTGGGTTTGGATCATGGTCATAATGTAATTTTTTCTTCATCCTGACCCACTACACATGTGTACCGAATTTCGGGCATGTGCGATAATTGTGTTGGTCATGGTGAATTTGGACAGGTGGCGCCGCACTTATTGGCCCCTCCCACATTCAATTTTCGACGCACATTCCCCGAACCTTTTTCAGACGTAAATTTACACCACGATTGATGCGGTCACAAAAATCTGTGAGTTTTGGGGTATGGGAAAGGCCTCAAAAACGCGATTTACTTTAAGGAATAATAAGAATAATAATAATAACTAGTACCGCGCGCGGTTCTGAACGGGTTCGAGCCGACCCACGCGGGTCGCCGTGTGCCACGGCTCCCCGCGTGCCTCGCGCTCTCACCCGTTCATTCACCGCGCGCGGTACTAGTTATTTTCAGTACTAGTTATTTTCAGTACTAGTTATTTTCAGCGGCGTCCCCGCGCATGTCGTTCCAAATTTCGTGGGGGATCGGGCAACGTATGGCAAAGTGATAGGGCACTTCCTGTTTAAAATGGCAGACTTCCTGTTCGGTCAAGTGCGTGTCCGTAAACGTGTTCAGGGAACTTCCCTTGTCTTACATATCAAGTTTTGTGCAGATTGGATAATCTTGGAGTTTACTTCCTGTTTCGGGCATTCCACTTCCTGTTGGGAGGTCATCTCTTGCAGACATGCTCAGGACAGGTCCCTGGTGTCACATAAAATGTTTCGTGCAAATCGGACAACGTACGGCAAAGTTAGAGGGCACTTCCTGTTTAAAATGGCCGACTTCCTGTTTGTCTCCGGCAACATGTTCAGGGAAGTTCCCTTGTCTTACATATCAAGTTTTGTTCAGATCGGACAATGTAAGACTTTACTTCCTGTTTCGGGCGTTCCACTTCCTGTAGGGAGGTGACCTTTTACGGACATGCTCAGGACAGGTCCCTTAACTCACATATAAGGTTTTGTGCAGATCGGACAACGTACGGCAAAGTTAGAGGGCACTTCCTGTTTAAAATGGCCAACTTCCTGTTCGGTCAACGGCGTCTCCGTAAACATGTTCAGGGAAGGTCCGGTAACTCACATATCTAGTTTCGTGTCAATCGGACAATGTAAGACTTTACTTCCTGTTACGGGCGTTCCACTTCCTGTAGGGAGGTGACCTTTTACGGACATGCTCAGGACAGGTCCCTGGTGTCACATATAAGGTTTTGTGCAGATCGGACAATGTACGGCAAAGTTAGAAGGCACTTCCTGTTTAAAATGGCCGACTTCCTGTTCGGTCAACGGCGTCTCCGTAAACATATTCAGGGTGGGTCCCGTAACTCACATATAAGGTTTTGTGCAAATCGGACAATGTACGGCAAAGTTAGAGGGCACTTCCTGTTTAAAATGGCCGACTTCCTGTTCGTCTCCGGAAACATGTTCAGGGAAGGTCCCGTAACTCACATATCCAGTTTCGTGTCAATCGGACAATGTAAGACTTTACTTCCTGTTTCGGGCGTTCCACTTCCTGTAGGGAGGTGACCTATTACGGACATGTTGAGGAAGGGTCTGGGGTCCCACATACTAAGTTTCAAGCGGATACAACAATCCCTGTTGGAGCAGCATCAAAAACTATAAATGTAATTCTGTCTGCTGTCACCAGGGGGCGCTGTATTTGAAAATGAATATTTTCATATAGACGTGTTCAGGGCCGGACTGTCAACAATCCTTGCAAGTTTGGTTCAGATCGGACCAGGATTAGCAAAGTTGTAACAGTTTGTTTTTTTAGAATTTTCTACCACCACCAGGAGGCGCTGTTTTCAAAATGTACCGTTTCAGCAACATAGTCGTCTTCAGCAACTAACCATCATCAACTATAGCAAGTTTGGTTGGGATCAGACCTTCCATCGCGAAGTTATAAGAGTTTCATTGTCTGTTATGAAAAATTATTATTATCTCCAATTTTGGCGCCCCCTATCTCGTACGCCATACAATATTTTAAAAAGCTTTTGATAACTTTTGATGCTCAACTCGTCCACATTGATCTCACCAAGTTTGAAGGTGATCGCACAAAAGCTCTAGGAGGAGATAATTGAAATACAAGCTGTCATATTGTCTGCTGTCACCAGGGGGCGCTGTTTTCGAAATTTAATATTTTCATATAAACGTCTTTAGGGCCGGACTATCATCAATCCTAGCAAGTTTGGTTCAGATCGGACCAGGATTCACGAAGTTGTAGCAGTTTGATTTTTTGTCCCAAAAATCCGACTTTGCGTCGTTGCCATGGCAACACCGTTAAACGATTTGTCGTCATATTGATCACGCATCATCTACCATGTGTTTTGACTGTTGTCACCAATTTTGAGTGCGGTACGATTATCTGTGTAAAAGTAATTCCCGAAATCGAAAAAAAAAATTTTTTTGGTGTATTTTCTTTCACCACAAGGAGGCGCTGTTTTCAAACTTCACCGTTTTTTCATAGACGTCTTCAGCCATGGCCCATCATCAATCATAGCAAGTTTGGTTCGGATCGGACCTTCCATCGCAAAGTTATAAGAGTTTTGTTTTTCTGATGCGAAACATCAGAATCATCACGAACTTTGCCGCCCCCTATCTCGTGCGCCGTGCGACATTTGAAAAAACTTTTGATACCGGGAGCTCCTCAACTGGTCCACAGCGACCTCACCAAGTTTGAAGGTGATCGCACGAAAACTCTAGGAGGAGTTAGTTCAAATACCATTGCTGCGAATTCGCCAAAATCGCCCAAAAATCGCCAATCAACCCAAGATGGCGGATTTCCTGTAGGTTTCACGGGAAAGTCGTCATCGACTTTTTTGACCGTCCCCACCTAATGAACGTGTGTACCAAGTTTCGTTCACATACGTTAAACCCGACATGAGTTGACCTAATAGAAGTTTTTTGCGTGACTTTTTAGCCCCTCCCACTTCCAATTTTCCACGCATTTTCCCCGAACGACTTTCAGACGTAAATTTACACCAGGATTGATGCGGTCACAAAAATCTGTGAGTTTTGGGGTATGGGAAAGGCCTCAAAAATGCAATTTACTTTTAGGAATAATAATAATAATAATAATAATAATAATCTTTTGCATTTCAATAGGGTTCTTGCAACCTTGTTGCTCGAACCCTAATAATAATAATTAAAGCTGCAAGCAGCGTTGTACGGGACCTCGCGGCCGCCACCCTCTACCGGCATGTCACGTATAACGTGGGCTCTGGCCGGGTTACTTATCTCGCATGTGAAGTTTAGTGCAGATTGGTCGACGTATGGCAATGTTACGGGTCACTTCCTGTCTGGGAAGACCTACTTCCTGTGTGCAGGTCATGGTTTGCAAACATGTTGAGGGCGGGCCCTTGGTCTCACATATCAAGTTTTGGGCCAGTTGGTCAATGTTTGGAGAAGTTAAAGGGCACTTCCTGTTTTAGAGGAACTACTTCCTGTGTGCAGGTGATGTCTTACAGACGTGTTCAGGGCAGGCCCTTAGTCTCACATATAAAGTTTCGAGCCAATTGGTCAATGTTTGGTGACGTTAAAGAGCACTTCCTGTTTCAGACAGTCTACTTCCTGTGTGCAGGTGATGTCTTGCAGACGTGTTCAGGGCGGGCCCTTGGTCTCACATATCAAGTTTCGGGCCGGTTGGTCAATGTTTGGAGAAGTTAAAGGGCACTTCCTGTTTCAGAGGAACTACTTCCTGTGTGCAGCTGATGTCTTGCAGATGTGTTCAGGGAGGGCCCATGATCTCACATATCAAGTTTCAGGTTGATTGGTCAATGTACGGGCAAATGACAGGGCACTTCCTGTTTCGGGCGACCTACTTCCTGTGTGCAGGTCATACTTTGCAGACATGTTCAGGTCGGGCCCTTGGTGTCACATATGAAGTCTCGGGCCGATTGGTCAATGTTTGGTGAAGTTAAAGGGCACTTCCTGTTTCAGAGCATCTACTTCCTGTGTGCAGGTGATGTCTTGCATATGTGTTCAGGGCGGGCCCATGGTCTCACATATCAAGTTTTGGGCCAATCGGTAAATTTTTGGGCGAGTTACAGGGCACTTCCTGTTTAGCGGCGAAACGCGATAATCAAAATGGCCGACATCGTGTTGGGGTAAAGTTTGCATTCGTAGACGTGTTCAGGGGCGGGGTCTCGAGTCACGTATGAAGTTTCGTGTGTATAGGCCAAAGTATGGCGAAGTTATAGCACACGTGTTGTTTCGTGGCGAGCCGCCGAAATTCGCCAAAATTCCGATGGCTGCCGTGGCCACGCCCCTTTGAATCTGCGAAAGTTTTCTATAACTTTTGATCTTGGATGGGTTTGGAACAATTTGACGCGTTTTGCGCGTTGCTACGATGAACGCCCTCAGACAAGTTCGTTCAGTTACGAAACTTGTAAAACGCCAAGATGGACGCCAAATCCAAGATGGCCGACTTCCTGTTGAGTCGAGGTCATGGTGTCAAAAGGATTTTTTGTTCGGCTTGTGCCGAACAATCACCCCACCAAGTTTCGGGAAATTCGGTAAAACTAAATTTTGCCTGCTCCATAGGCAGTGACCTGTGGGGGCGCTAGTGAGCCATTTTGCATTGGTTTTTCGCAATTCCACAAAATTATCGAATTTTTCGGCAGTTCTGATGTGCGTGCCAATTTTCGTCCGTTTTCACGCTGGTTCAGGGGGTCAAATTCGAGATTCCATGCGGAGAAAAATAATAATAATTAAAGCTGCAAGCAGCGTTGTACGGGACCTCGCGGCCGCCACCCTCTACCGGCATGTCATGTATAACGTGGGCTCTGGCCGTGTTACTTATCTCGCATGTGAAATTTAATGCAGATTGGTTGACGTATGGCAATGTTACGGGTCACTTCCTGTCTGGGAAGACCTACTTCCTGTGTGCAGGTCATGGTTTGCAAACATGTTCAGGGCGGGCCCTTGGTCTCACATATCAAGTTTCGGGCCGATTGGTCAATGTTTGGTGAAGTTAAAGGGCACTTCCTGTTTCAGATGATCTACTTCCTGTGTGCAGCTGATGTCTTGCAGATGTGTTCAGGACGGGCCCTTGGTACCACATATCAAGTTTCGGGCCGATTGGTCAATGTTTGGTGAAGTTAATGGGCACTTCCTGTTTTGGGCGACCTACTTCCTGTGTGCAGGTCATGGTTTGCAAACATGTTCAGGGCGGGCCCTTGGTCTCACATATCAAGTTTTGGGGCGATTGGTCAATGTTTGGCGGAGTTAAAGGGCACTTCCTGTTTCGGGCGACCTACTTCCTGTGTGCAGGTAGTGTCTTGCAGATGTGTTCAGGGCAGGTCCTTGGTACCACCTATCAATTTTGGAGCCGATTGGTCAATGTATGGGCAAATGACAGGGCACTTCCTGTTTCAGGCACCCTACTTCCTGTGTGCAGGTGATGTCTTGCAGACGTGTTCAGGGCGGGCCCTTGGTACCACGTATCAAGTTTGGGGCCGATTGGTCAATGTTTGGTGAAGTTAAAGGGCACTTCCTGTTTCAGACGATCTACTTCCTGTGTGCAGGTGATGTCTTGCAGATATGTTCAGGGCGGGCCCATGGTCTCACATATCAAGCTTGGAGCCAATCGGTCAATTTTTGGGCGAGTTACAGGGCACTTCCTGTTTAGCGGCGAAACGCGTAAATCAAAATGGCCGACATGGCGTTGGGGTCAAGTTCGCATTGGTAGACGTGTTCAGGGGCGGGGTCTCGTGTCACGTATGAAGTTTCGTGCGGATAGGACAAAGTATGGCGAAGTTATAGCACACGTGTTGTTTCGTGGCGAGACGCCGAAATTCGCCAAAATTCCGATGGCTGCCGTGGCCACGCCCCTTTGAATCTGCGAAAGTTTTCTATAACTTTTGATCTTGGATGGGTTTGGAACAATTTGACGCGTTTTGCGCGTTGCTACGATGAACGCCCTCAGACAAGTTCGTTCAGTTACGAAACTTGTAAAACGCCAAGATGGACGCCAAATCCAAGATGGCCGACTTCCTGTTGAGTCGAGGTCATGGTGTCAAAAGGATTTTTTGTTCGGCTTGCGCCGAACAATCACCCCACCAAGTTTTGGGAAATTCGGTAAAACTAAATTTTGCCTGCTCCATAGGCAGTGACCTGTGGGGGCGCTAGTGAGCCATTTTGCATTGGTTTTTCGCAATTTCACAATTTTATCGAATTTTTCGGCAGTTCTGGTGTGCGTGCCAATTTTCGTCCGTTTTCACGCTGGTTCAGGGGGTCAAATTCGAGATTCCATGCGGAGAAAAATAATAATAATAATAATAATAATAATAATAATTCCTAGAATAACAATATGTCCTCGCCCACTGCGTGGGCTCGGACCCTACGCGTACTGTGTGCGTGCCCGGTCCTCGGTCCTTGCACACTACTGTGTTAGTGCCCGTCCTAGGTCCTTGCACACTGCTGTGTGAGTGCTCGGTCCATGTTGCTAGAATTACAATAGGTCCTCGCACACTGTGTGAGTGCTCGGTCCCTAATTAAAGCTGCAAGCAGCGTTGTACGGGACCTCGCGGCCGCCACCCTCTACCGGCATGTCATGTATAACGTGGGCTCTGGCCGGGTTACTTATCTCGCATGTGAAGTTTACTGCAGATTGGTCGACGTATGGCAATGTTACGGGTCACTTCCTGTCTGGGAAGACCTACTTCCTGTGTGCAGGTCATGGTTTGCAAACATGTTCAGGGCGGGCCCTTGGTCTCACATATCAAGTTTTGGGCCGATTGGTCAATGTTTGGCGGAGTTAAAGGGCACTTCCTGTTTCGGGCGACCTACTTCCTGTGTGCAGGTGGTGTCTTGCAGATGTGTTCAGGGCAGGTCCTTGGTACCACGTATCAATTTTGGAGCCGATTGGTCAATGTATGGGCAAATGACAGGGCACTTCCTGTTTCAGGCACCCTACTTCCTGTGTGCAGCTGATGTCTTGCAGATGTGTTCAGGGAGGGCCCATGATCTCACATATCAAGTTTCAGGTTGATTGGTCAATGTACGGGCAAATGACAGGGTACTTCCTGTTTAGGGAGACCTACTTCCTGTGTGCAGGTCATGTCTTGCAGACGTGTTCAGGGCTGGCCCTTGGTACCACATATCAAGTTTCGGGCCGGTTGGTCAATGTTTGGAGAAGTTAAAGGGCACTTCCTGTTTCAGAGCAACTACTTCCTGTGTGCAGGTGATGTCTTGCAGATTTGTTCAGGGTGGGCCCTTGGTCTCACATATCAAGTTTCGGGCCGATTGGTCAATGTTTGGCAAATGACAGGGCACTTCCTGTTTCGGGCGACCTACTTCCTGTGTGCAGGTCATACTTTGCAGACGTGTTCAGGGCGGGCCCTTGGTGTCACATATGAAGTTTCGGGCCGATTGGTCAATGTTTGGTGAAATTAAAGGGCACTTCCTGTTTCAGAGGATCTACTTCCTGTGTGCAGGTGATGTCTTGCAGATTTGTTCAGGGTGGGCCCTTGGTCTCACATATCAAGTTTCGGGCCGATTGGTCAATGTTTGGCAAATGACAGGGCACTTCCTGTTTCGGGCGACCTACTTCCTGTGTGCAGGTCATACTTTGCAGACGTGTTCAGGGCGGGCCCTTGGTGTCACATATGAAGTTTCGGGCCGATTGGTCAATGTTTGGTGAAGTTAAAGGGCACTTCCTGTTTCAGAGGATCTACTTCCTGTGTGCAGGTGATGTCTTGCATATGTGTTCAGGGCGGGCACATGGTCTCACATATCAAGTTTTGGGTCAATCGGGAAATTTTTGGGCAAGTTACAGGGCACTTCCTGTTTAGCGGCGAAACGGGATAATCAAAATGGCCGACATCGCGTTGGGGTCAAGTTTGCATTCGTAGACGTGTTCAGGGGCGGGGTCTGGTGTCATGTATGAAGTTTCGTGTGGATAGGCCAAAGTATGGCGAAGTTATAGCGCACTTCCTGTTTCGTGGCGAGCCGCCGAAATTCGCCAAAATTCCGATGGCTGCCGTGGCCACGCCCTTTTGAATCTGCGAAAGTTTCCAATAACTTTAGATCTTGGATGGGTCTGGAACAATTTGACGTGCTTTCCGCGTCGCTACGATGAGCGCCCTCAGACAAGTTCGTTCAGTTACGAAACTTGTAAAACGCCAAGATGGACGCCAAATCCAAGATGGCCGACTTCCTGTTGAGTCGAGGTCATGGTGTCAAAAGGATTTTTTGTTCGGCTTACGCTGAACAATCACCCCTCCGAGTTTCGGGAAATTCGGTGAAACTAAATTTTGCCTGCTCCATAGGCAGTGACCTGTGGGGGCGCTACTGAGCCACTTTGCATTGTTTTTTCGCAATTCCACTATTTTATCAAATTTTTCGGCAGTTCTGGTGTGCGTGCCAATTTTCGTCCGTTTTCACGCTGGTTCAGGGGGTCAAATTCAAGATCCCGTGGAGAGAAAAATAATAATAATAATAATAATAATTCCTAGAATAACAATATGTCCTCGCCCACTGCGTGGGCTCGGACCCTACGCGCACTGTGTGCTTGCCCGGTCCTCGGTCCTTGCACACTACTGTGTTAGTGCTCCGTCCTAGGTCCTTGCACACTGCTTTGTTAGTGCTCGGTCCATGTTGCTAGAATTACAATAGGTCCTCGCACACTGTGTGAGTGCTCGGTCCCTAATAATAATAATAATAATAATCCTTCCAGTTTCAATAGGGTTCTTGCAACCTTGTTGCTCGAACCCTAATAAAATTGTGAATAAAACTTTTGTGTTGAATGTCTTTGTTGTTTTTTTAATCCCTGAGAAAATGTTGAGAGGAAACAAAAACAAAGAGCTAAAAACATGCTTTAATGTGCTCTATAGAGCTGAAGACAGCTGTGGGTTCATTAACATCTTCTTTCACATTACACAGTCGTCATTTCATCCACTGCTATAGTGTTGGGTATTAGTATTATTTTATGACATGAGAGATTAGAGACTACAGTACATGTGTTTCCTGTTGTGTTTGATTTATGTTCCCTCTCTTCTATTGAACTATACAAAGGAACTCTCCACCTTGACCGCTCCATTAAAGTAAGAAGCCAAAGTTATCAATCGAGGTGGTGGAAGAAAGGCAAGTCGTCTCAACAAGCCGCGCTACCTCAGCCTATAATGGATCACAGAGCTTCGAGACTGAGTGAGACAGAGCTCGTGAGATGTTGCTTCTACTGTACAGTTTTGACTGATTATGCATTTTTCTTAAGCTATTCATAGAAGATAGATTCATCATTCCAATTTGTCAAGCTAGCAAAGATTTCAATTAATTATGTGCAGGGAAAGACTGGGCGTATTAGGCCTCTCTGTCAGCGCGAGTCTGAGTCCCCATTTAGTGGACTCAAAATAAAGAGGTATCAGAGAGGTGCTGGGATCCACCAGTAATTAATTTGATGAATGCCTTAGCGGCACAAATAGTGGCAGCCGTGCATCTTTTCATCAGACACCGGCAGAAGTCTCGAAGCTGTGTGCTAATTTGAAGGGAACAGCTCATCTGTATAGTGGATGTGTTCGTGGCTGGGTCTATTCTTCAACCATGGACTCACATCCTCCTGCTGTCCACCCAGTGTGGGGGGGCCTTATGTTTTCTGTCAACTTTGTCCTTGTGGTAAGCAACTCGCTCCACTTAGTGCCCAGTTTTTTGACTTTGTGCCCTGAACTTGCTAATGGGAGGCCGTCTGGATTAATGGAACGTGCCATCGTTACAGAGCCAGTATCATACAGTAGTAATGACCACCACATACTGTCATGGGCAGGTGTAAATATGAAAAAGATTAAACAAGAAAGTAGATGAAATATGATTGAAAACTCCAATCTGATGAATAACCAATAATCAATTAGATCAAATTGTCTGATTACAATGTTGAGGGATAAGTGTACATACATCTACACAATGATAAATGGAGTGTGTAGCACGGTGGGAGGTGTGATTGGGCCAATCTAAAATGATGAATCATATTACTGTTATTAGGTGAAAGCTTCAGTGGCAGCTATGTGTGATGCATACCGTCACCGTGGACAGGAGCCTCAGCCGAACAAAGAAATAATTGGACGAGTGCCACATAATTCAGGTTCATATTTTCACAAGTGGGGGGACCTCGTTATAAATCAGGTCAGCCACTGATACAAGACCATAAATCAAAGACAGACATAGCCCAAACAATTAGATAATTACTAGAACACCGTATCACCGCTGAGGGAAGAAAGTAACAAACTAAGGATCCACAATTACATTAGAGCAGAGTTTTAACGTGTAACGTGTAAATAGAAATGTTGATATATAGTGGATAACCTTTTTTTGCTTGCAAGGATAATTAGAGGACCACAAGTGAAATTTCCACAAAGTCTGGGTTGTGACTAGAGTGTTCAACTGTCACCTTTGTGCACGAACTACAAACTCTGTCCTCTGATCAATGCTAAATGTGATGACGTGCATAGTGGAAAAGGGTCTCTTCACTGCATGATTGCATGGACTGCCAGTGACCCCTAGTGTTGCTCCAATGTTCAGCTGCACTGCTTGAACTACAGTATGAAAGCCTGCTCCTCTAATTATATCTAAAGCCCTTGATTACCCCCAGGCAGCGACACTGCCTGGAATCCAGAGGCAAGGGTCCAATTGACCCCAATTGAAAGTGTCATTTCACAGGATTGCCAAGTTGGAGCTGCTCTTGCCTGGGATGCGCAGATGTTAATTTGATGTCTGTCCTCAACGTCATTGTTTAATATTGGAGCAGCTCTTCCTCTCTGCAGCCCTGTGCTCGGGCCGGGCAGGTGTATGATGTAGTGCTGTCTGTGACGTTCTAGAGTCAAACCAGAAAGCAAGGAAGCTCCAACAGTCGTCGAAAATTGAGGTCACAGCACGAGAGTGAACCAAGTGGAACAGATTGTTACGGAACCTCCAGGCTTTTGCAGACACGTGTTGATCCCAGCACAGCGTGATGTCCTCGCTTTTACCTCCCAAACACCATCTTTACAACTCCCCTGACACTGGCTTATGGACAGAGAGCGTGTCCATGCCTCTCAACTATGCTGGAGCGTTTCATCATTCTCACAGAGACTAAGTGTCCAAAACTTTCTGACTGGCAAAACTTTCAGTATTTTGTAAAAACTGGGATGAAATTGGATCCAAATACACCAAAACTCTGGGATTGAACATGTTGTTCTTACTTTGTGATCTGGCACATATCCAGCAGCTGTGTTCTGTTGAGCATCTTCTTTTATTGGGATTAACAACAATTTATTTTATTGGTGGACAAAAAATTGAGAGGATTCCATTTTCAAAATATATAATATATATATATATATATACACATAATAAAATCATATAAAATGAAGAATGATGCTAAATCTAAGGACATTTATGCTGGCTTGGAACACACTTGCTCTTTGCTTTCTCAGCTCAGCTGAACAAAATGTAAATGTCTCATTAGATCATTGTCTCCAAAGCACTTTAAATAGATATTGAATCCGCTTTGCATGAGCCCCATCTGTTCCCCTACATGTAGCAGAGGCAGTGTTTTAAGGCACAATTGATCCTTTAATAATGTCATGACCATTGTATGACCCATAGCGGGGGGTGTGTTCATTGTAGAGGTGGGTGGATGGTGCAGCAGCAGCAGCAGCAGCAGCAGCAGCGGGGACAGTGTTTGCTGTAGATGCGGGTGGGGGAGGGGCTTAAAACTACATACACACACACACACCATGTAGAGAAAAGCGAAGAGTGTGTTAAGGTCTGGTGTTGGGTGATGGGAGGGAGACAGGTGCAATGTCCCTGTTTAAGTACATGAGAATTCAAAGTGTCGTTTCTGCCTGGGTTTGATAATATTTCTGACATTCTGTCATTATTGTCAGTTTACATGAGCGCTGGGACAGCAAAGAGGGAACACTGTCAGCAGACTGACCCCAGATGCTGTTGATTTGATTGATATCTCTACAGACACTGATCTTTTTTTGCACTGCAGTGGCGGTTACATAGGGAGGCGTTGGGAGGGGGCAAATACAGGAGAAATGCCACACTAGGGAAGTCAGCGAGGCGTAAAGCCCTGCCTGACGAGCACAGGGTCAGTGGCTCCTCTCTGGCCTCTCTGTGCCCCGGGTAAAATGATCTAAGTGTTTCTGGAACTCTGCCACTGATCTGCTCAAGTGCAGGAGTCAACCGCGTAGGCATGGCAGAGGAAAGGCTGGCAAAGGATCTGCTGGTAAAACTGCATGTATGCTATTACCTAGAGGTTTGATGCTTTTTTATTGCTTTGATGTACATGTACACAAATACATTAATAATCATTTGCATGCTTGTGACAATAATACTTCAATATAGGTTAAAAACATTTAATCAATACATGAATACTGAAAATGCTTTGACATGAAATGATGTTACAAACACTTTGATAAATGTTTGATCTCACACCAGAAATGCTTGCAGTGCCGATGGTGATTCTTTATTTATAGCTGGAGAGTTGAGCATCCCAGATGATGAACAAAGGCAAGAGGTTAAGATTACATTGTTCTGGTAAATTACTGCACAGAATGGCTGCAAGGCAGAAGCCATATCAGTGGAAACATCCGCGCAGATGATGATTGTGATGATATAATAATGTATAGTGCTAACATTGGATCTGTCTCACTTCATTTACAGCAAGCACAAATAAAACCAACAGCCTGTCTTTGTTTTCACACACCAAGGTCTATATCCATACATGAAAGAAACATGTCTTACACAGGTTATAGAGCAGTTTACTGTTCCTTGTATTATTTAATGCAGGTGATGCATCTGAGAAGCCTCAAGAATGATCACGGTCTGCATCTGGATGTGTTTGTGTGCTAAAGAGACAGGTAGCAAGTTATGAGGCAAGCTCATCACTGTGCAGGGTAATAAGGTCAATGCAAAAATAACCCAGAGGCACATTTCCCAGCAAATGTGCACACACACACACACACACACACACACACACACACAGCACTGTCCCAGCCTTATGTTGCAGAACCCAAACCAAGCGAGTCAATTGCCAGAAAACATGACATGACCTTTCAGATTCACTGAACATCAACCGTGAGTGGGACTGGCTTGCTTTCCATTTCAGCGCACCCTCTGCCCCTCCCGCCAACTCCGTCACCCTCAGGGCCCTAAAACCTCCACAAATAATTACTCTCAGTGGAGTCTGCACTCCACAAGACACAGGCAAAAACTTGACTCTGATCTTGACCCACACTCAGGGTACTCTCGCTATTAAATCATCCCTCACAGGGTTTTTAATATTTGAACCATTCAGTCCCTGTAAATTGAAAATGAATAAGGTCAGGTCCATGTTTAGACGTACTCACTTAAAAATATACGTTGTTTGAAAGGCAAAATAAAATGTAATCCTACTGAAGGAAAGAAATGTAAATATGTAAATACCGACATAGTGTTCCAATTTGAAAAGTGAAGCCTTGGACGTAGAGTGGAAGGTAGCAGTTGTGAGAGATTATTCTAATCTTCAGCTAACTTTAAGTTTAATCACTAACGTATTCTTATAACCAGACCTGGTAGAATCTGCGATGACGTCTTACTGTTCAGATGTCAGGCATTGTCTCAGTTCTCCTAGGATCTGAGCTGCCTACAATACAACATTTCAAATTAACCCATAACTGACTCCACAGGTTCCACATAGGTCATCTCACCTGATAATCAAAAATCTCTGTAACAGCAGTTAGCCAGTGGGGTGACGCCACTTAAATTCTGCTTCTCATTTGATTTTTGGCATCAGTAAATGAGTTAATGGGCTTAGATCATGATGTCAGTTCTGTAAATGACGGTTCCATTTAGAAGAAAATAGACATGGCACTTATGAGGGGACCACTGTGACTTAAGAGTTTGATAATTGAGCATTATCTCAGAACCTGAGAGGTTAAATATATCTGATCCTTAAAACACCCCAAGTATGGAATCATCTGCTGATAATAAAAGCATGTAAAATAAACACTGTAACTGAAGTTGGCATCCAGATTCACAGCGTCCTGGTCGGCAGTCAAAAGGAAAATTGAGGGAAACTGAAGTTACAACGGTAACGCCCCCTGACTTTGTCAAATAGAATAAAGGTTTGATAAATGGCATAGTGTGTCTCAAAATATGTTAAGCCTTTACATTTGAGTCCAGCATGCTTTCATACCTGATATGAAGTGATCGTGTTGTCTGTGGTTCCATCACTGTCTTCTATGTTGAATATGAGTGTGTTTTATGGCAGTGATCCACCTCTGCTATCCTCAGGATCTTTGGTGATGTTCACCCGGTCCCTGCTGAGTAACGACAGAATAAAATAAATCAAACACCAAATAAAAAAGACTTTAAATTTAGAAATGAAGGCAAAACAGTAAGTAAAGTACTCACATAATAAGTTATTAACACGTGTCTCTGCTCTGACTTAACCCACTATGTTGACGTAGGTATGACTAAATTCACTCAGAATTAATTTGGTCCAATAACAAGACTACATTTTCAAATGCAGCTTTCAACGGCCTGTGATCAGGTGTTGCCATCACTTGATGATGAGATAAGATAATATAATCGTTTCCTAGTTCTCTGGACCTTTGCAGTGTCACAGCAGCAAAGACACAGAGGTAAAAGTAATAAATGATAAACATTCATTGTTACATGAATGAAAGTACTAGGATAGAATATACAGTTTATACATTAAATAACCAAACATATACAGCATAATTATAAAGCAAGCACTTGAAACTCAGAAGTGTTGGATTACTTTGCCTTATTTAAGAATGAGTTTTAGTTCTAGTCTACATTCAGGCAGACAACGCGGAAATGTCTGGGGTGAACAACCAGACTGAGCCAAAGAGTGGACTAATTCCCAGTTTGAACAATTGTTCTGCTTGGCAGCACCTGGTAAATCAGGGATCACTGAGGATTGTAGCAACTGACACTCAACTATGAACTTAACAAATGTCAGTAAAGGTTAAGGTTGGCCACTGAGCTGTGACCAAGAGGCATAAAACCACTATCCTCACAATCCAGCAAAACTCATTATCTTAACAATATTAAGAATTAGTCTAATTTGACTATCGTGGATTATTGGCACAGATTATTGGTATAAACAAATGCAACAGAAAATATTCATCAGTCTCTTTAGAATTTTAGTTTTTTTCTTTCTGGAGAAAAAAAAGTTCCAAAATATTATAATATATATATTTAATATAATGTATTTTTCTTCAAAGAAAAGTGTTCAAATTGACAAACAATCAGAGAAACAGGTGAAATCATCTCTCAAGTTGTGAGTTCTAACTCATGTATACTTTAGATAGTGTGTTGGTGTTGCAACACAATTGGAACGTTCCCTAAGTTAAACCTGTTTCTAGTTTCATGTCAGTATTTCAACATTCTTAACAATTCAATTCATAAAAACGGTTCGGTGTTGATGTTTCACAGGTTCACATTAACATTAAGGTCACTGTCAAGTTTTGGCATCTTCTATTATTTAAATGATATTCTCAAGGTCATAGTGACCTCATGTTGATATTGTGACATGAGACAAGGTGAATCCCAATTGTCCTGAAACCCCGAAATAATGTTATTATATCTGGCAAAAAATGAATACATTAGAACTCAGCAGTCAAAAGTGACCAGTTTTCTGAGGATAATAACCAGTTGTCGTTACCTCTACTCAGGAGGTTGTGCTTTTGTTTATCAGCTGGGATTTTTAATGTTGATACTGATCTGGAATAGTATATATACACTGAGGGAAAGTGAGCAGCCATTGGGGAGCTTTGCACTCTTTGATTGTTTTCTCCAGGCGTCACTTTGAAATTCTGTGAAATCTTTCATTCTGAAACATTTTTGAACGATATAATACAGCTACAGCGAGGACAGCAACTCTACAGTCATACTTTCTATAAATGTAAATAAATGTACTGTATGTATTGTTTTTTTCACCCACGCCTGTAAATGTGTATAGTACATTCAATATGGAATAATGAGCAGAGCTCTGTATCTCCGTATGTGCAGAACAAGGATATGAATGTATATGTATAGTAAAAGATGATAAAATGTCATGCTTTTGATTGGTTTTTAATCTTGACTTTGATTGTCACCGTCCCAAGTTATTATCCTTTCTTAGTGACCGGAATAGAATACAATGGCTACAAAGGAAGGTCAAGCACATTTAATCCTAAACATTTAGCGTTTTCTTCTGTCTCATGTGCATCATCAAATCAATGTCCTGTGAGAGGGTAAACCTCTGTGACACACAGCGGGGAGGATCCAACAAGTCTCTCTACAGTTTACTCAAAATGAATGATATGGGGCCAAAAGTCCTAATACAATAATCCTATTTCACAGAGGATATTGCCCTTTCCCCCCGCTCTGTGCCTGTGAAGTTGATTTGAAGTTAAGGTTAGTGCTTTTGATACGAGGCTGGGTCAGACTAATTTGCCACCTGGTGAGGAAGGGGAGGGAGGAAGCTCCATGTTTTAATTGTCAGGTCACTTGATGCAGGGACAGAAGATCCTCTGGGCACATTGTCTTGGAATCCCCCACTTCATTATGAGTGAAGGAAGATTAATTGACCAGTTCACTAACTGGCAGCCTGAAGACTAGACCAACTTAGCAAGGGAACTCACCAATTAAGACGAGACTACAGCACCTTTTCTTATACTGAGAGTGATCCTTTTTATTTCCATTAGTCTCTGCAGTCCTGTGAGGAAGATCAAGGCTAATCCGTCCTTTATCAGAAGCACGGACGATAGCGTATGACAGCATGATTTAATGTCAGCCGTAGCATTAGGCTCCTCCATGTGCTGCAGAGCTGTCACCTCAATAAGGTTGCAATAAACATGCACTTGCATGAGCTAATCAATTTAATTAACAACAGTGTAATGGCTTTGGTCCAAATCAGTTGTAAACGTCAGTGCAGTGGGTTGTAATTTTTCCCATGTGAGATTTCTTCTTTTTTTTTCATCACACCAATTAATTTTAAACAAACAGGAGGTCAGATATATGACTTCAATGAACGTTGTAGGGGAATATAGCTCCAGATTATTCTGCACACCGTTCCAGGTCACAGAAAATGTGAAGCCATTATAAATATAACATATGTTACATTTATAAAACACAAAATGGGAATTCTTTTCATCCTTCAAATGAAGCCCTGAAGAATTTCTTCCATAAACTGTTGAACAAATTTTGCCGAGATTTACTTTAAAATTAAAGATTTTTTTTATTTTTTATTTCCTGTTACTTGTAGCTTTGACATTAAAATGATTAAAGCTTTTCAAGACAGCTTTAACATCTTGAGAAGCACAACAGTGCACAACATTATTTGACTGTATTTGGCCTATATGCATGTGAAGAGGAATATGGTTTTCATAGTCTTCTTTGAAAAGACTGTTGTGGATCACGCTGTATTTTGGTAAAACTAACTGGAGGAGATTGAAATGTCATGATCACAGACGTGTCAGAGATCTAGTGCCAACACCTGTCGTCTCCCAGGAAGCTTGTATTTCCAATGCCAATACTAAATATGACATAACGCATATAACACATCCATGCACATACACACCGGTGAATATACACTGAGACAGAAGCGTGGACATGCACATGCACACACACACACACACACACACACAAATGCTTTAAGGGCAAACAGAGTGCTGAAAACATGTCATCATCACTCTCTTCAGGAGGCCATTATGGAAAGGCAGCTAATATACTCAGATATTCTGGCATCTTTTTTCACACCAAGGCCTGAGTATCCCTCGTGAGTGATGGGTAAAATGGGTTGACATTTTCCTGGCTGCAATTAACCTTCGATTTGACTCTCAGTTTTTCCTGTCTTCTTTTATTGTCTTCTTGAAAAAGTGGTCGAGGGATAGCACAGTCAGAAACAGAGGCATTGTTGCCAGATATTGACCCTTCCTCTTTTTTGGGGTCTAATTGTTCTCTTTGCCTGCAGATGACCACCAAATGGAGTGATGATGCACTTCATCAGTCGGTCACGGCATTCTCTATTGAAGGTTAATACAGTTCTGCTCTTTATTGCAGCACTGAAAAGGTATTTAAAAATACTTTTTAAAATGAAAGATGAGTGCCACTATGTTTTGTTCCATATGCAACCAGTCAGCTACACTATTGCTGATTATTCAGTGCTGTTGAGAAAACAAACCTTGTTTTTTATTCTTTAAACATCCAAATCATGTTCTTTCTGTAGGTTACAAGCCTATTTCATTTTATCTTGAGCTATATTTGTTCTGCTCATACAAGTCAGTCACTTATTTGTCTGGCCTTTTTCCCATGTCGTACGGTGGTTCATTCTAAGGTCACTGACTGCTAATGCTACACAACATTTCCACTATAATCTGACAGTTTACACATCCCATCATCAACTACACCACATTCCCTGCATTTCATGGATTACTGTTTTTATCTCCTCAAAACAGATAAACATGCAAGTTCATCATGGTGTTCAGCTTACCAATAAGAAAAGATTATTGTACTGCCTGAGTGGATTACACATAGTAATTTCACTTGACTCTGTGTTGTGGTTAAATTTTAATAAAATATAGTTACCTGGCTGTAAAATGAAGTCAATACTGCAGTGGTAACCAGGAGCGTTCAGCTTCACCAATGGTTGCGTTGCGTCTCCAATCCGGCATCGTAACTGATACCCATCCCAGGGTTCTAGCTAGCGCATGGTAGCGTATCGGTCCGCTAAGCAATGATTTTGAAAATGTAATTTTCAAACAGTATTTTGACTGTATTTAATGTAATATTTACTGTAATAATGCCAGATCAGAAGTGAAAAATGTTGTTTTGGGACAGAATCAGGATGTCCAAAATACAATGCCGCGTGTTGGCGGGAAAATCAGGGGTATTCAACTTCATCCCCCAACAGCAAATTTATGGAGATCCTTACCTCCATAAATGCAAAACTTGTCAGCTTCGATGCTCAACTTTCCCTGGTAGATGTCCTGTACAAAGAATTTCAATTGCTGCAAGAATCCCTGGAGTTTATCCAGCAACAGGTGTCCCTGCTTGTGGCTGAAAATGACTTCCTGAAAGAATCGGTAAAACCCTCACTGAGGAAACAAGGAGTCTCTAAAAAAAAAGTAATCACATAAAAGGACACAATTATTGATCTGTACGAGGGATAATCTGGTTTTCTCTGGGATACAACAAAATATCAAAGAGCATGCAGAAGCAACAGTACAGTACTTTACAGAGAAACAGCTGAAACTCCCGGCAGACAGTCAAAAACATCTCCTTCCATGGGCACTGCCAAGGAGGGAATCGGCAGGAAGGTCAGCGCCCGCATCCAATTGTTGTCAAATTTGACAACAATTGTGCATTTCCTCCACAAGTTCTGCTGTCATTAATCCAGCTGCTGTCAAGCTGAAACTCCCTGAGTCTCTCCGAGTGAACCCTGTTTTCCACGTTCAAGCCTCAAGCCTGTCAGAGACAGCACAGCGGCTGGCTTGACTACGTCAAAATGACAGACGGCTGGTTTGACTGCAGTTGAGTACTTCCAGTTCCAGGACTGGTCAAGTAGATTGCACAGGTGTTTCTAATGAAGTTGAAGTATTCATTTTATGTTCCTCCCCTCAGCCTCAAGACTGCAGAGTCGATGCAGAGGGAGTCTACATGAGACGACGACAGGGCCCAAACTATTCTTGGCATACAGATGGCACCCATAAGCTCATCAGGTCAGTGATATTATATGATTAACAACACATCTTTCTATGGATTAATTGTTTGACAATAAACTTGTGCTTTTTCGTGTGCTCACAATTGCCTGACAGGTGGAGATGTGTTGTCCATGGTGGGGTGGATGGATGCAATAATAGAGCTCATAGAGTCTTACAGATCGCTGCTGTTGAGCAGTATGGGCTGCCATCAAGGGTACGGTCTGATAAAGTGGGGAGAATGGAGATGTAGTAGAATTCATGATCAGGAGCACAGGTACTGACAGGACATTTGCACATCACAGGCAGAAGTGTCCACACTCAGCTTTAAATAAATATCTTTGGCAACTGTGGGCTCACACAATGATTGAATGTACTTCTTTAGCATATGTCACACATTAACATCTTGTCAGTTTTATCCTAAATGCAGAATAGAGAGGATGTGGAGAGATGTTTATGAACAGGCCCTGGAGCTCTTCTTTCAGATCTTCACTTCATTGGAAGATTGGGGAACACTGACACAGACAATGAAGTCCATCTTTTCGCACTGCACCGGATCTTCTTTCCTCTAATCCAGCAACGCTTCGACTCTTTCAAAGATGCTTGGAACTTTCATGCTCTGAGAACTTTTTTGCCAGCTCCAGGAGTTTCTGTTAGGCACTTAGATCATATATAGAGCCTGTGCAACTTTTTTTAAGAATCACAGCAGTCTGATGTCCAACCCATGTTTTTATTTAGCATGACAGAACAAAGCATAGACTGAAAAAGTTTGCTTTCCTTAAAAAGAATAAAAGAAAAAAAAGTTGTTTTACTTTGAATGGACTTTATGAACAACTTCATGTCACTCCGGCAGTTTGCCCCGCCCCCTCCTCCGCCGGCCTGCCGGTCCTGATTACACACACCTGCTGACAATTAAGCCATGTGAACCTTAAAAACTCTCTGTTACCTTGCTTCAGTGCCAGTGTGTTTTCGTCCATGCCTGATCACCAGAGCTCCTCGTCACAGCCACAGATTCCACAAGTTTTCGATCCTGCTAGTGAGCGACGCTTTCTTTTGTAAGTTTTCTTATCATAGCCTTTCAGCTGATACCTTAGTTAAGATTTATAGCCCCTTTTGTTTCCCTCCTTGGGAGAGATTTCTGTTTGTAAATTTTCACAGCCTTTTTAGGAACTCCAATCACTAGGATTGCGACTTACTTTTTATTAGTGAGATTGATTAGATCCAATCATTTAGATTGCGTTTTGTTTTTGACCTCGTTCTTGGTTAGTTAAAGATCGCCAATCAATAGGATTGTGCTCTTGAGTGAGTTTTCGTTTTGAAGTGTTTAGAGCTTTGTTTTCCTCCGTTTGGAGAGTTTTCTGTTTTGAGTTTTAGGTGATAACCATAGTCTGAGTTTGTTTCCTCTTCGACCATTAAAAGGCCTCTGCGTCTGAGTCCTCTCTGAACCATCTTGTCACTTCACTGCTTTCTAAACTCAAACACACTCCTTTACTTGAGAATCAGAAAAATGTGATTGTATGACGTGGCTCAGCATACGGACAGGACAATGTACTGATAAGCATGCAACGCAGATTTCTGCGAGCACAAGAACAAGTATAAAAAAACTATAAGAGTAGACAATAAGATAAAAGCTGTGGTTACAAAAGTTCAGGTTTAACTTGTCCATTGTTTATTTAAGCGGTTTATGGCAATGGGTATGAATGAGTTTTTGTGGATGTTTTTCTTGGATACGGGGACTTTATATCGACTTATGCAGGGGGTGGGTGGGATCCTGTGTAATGAGGTTGGCTTTCCTTTTAACTGCCTGGGTGTGGAGTACTGATAATTGATTTTGAGTTTTGCCAGTTTTTTTTGCATGCTTGATTAATGATCTGGGAAAGCTTAGATTTTTCTTTGACAGAGGTGAGGGTGGACCAGGATGTTAAAAGTGAGTACAGATTCTATCAGTGATTTATAGACAGCTGTTAAAATGTCCTGTCTGACATCAGAGCTCCTGAGTTTCTTCTCTGTGTGCTGGGAGAAGGACAGGCAGGTGTCAATCTCTGTGCCCAGGTATTGAAAAGGCCTCTACCTGCTCAACTGTCTGCCCATTCAGCCTCAGAGGTTCAAAGAGAGGTTGGGGGGAATGTTGGCCTCCCCCCACAACACAGCTCCTTGGTAGTGGATTTTGTGTGGACTCTGCTGGAGTCAAGGAGATGCTGAACATATGGTCTGCCAATTTAAAGAAAAGTGCAACCAAACAATCAGGGAGATCCTTCATCATGCGGCGAGTGAACAACCCCAAACACACAGAGGACATCACCAGGGACCCCACTTTGCCCCTCTGGGCCGACAGAAACGACAACGGAAGCGTGCTAAAAAACAGAAGTTCTCGGGTCTGTGGGAGCGCTCGTTTTTCGTGCAGCTCTACAACCAGCTTCTCTGTAGTCAAACTACCTGACCCTGAATTTTAATGCCTGAATTACAAAGGGATTTACGGTAAAACACCTGTAGTCTTTGTAGAATTTTAGGACATAGGCGTCCGGTTTTCAAAATAAAACACTCAGATCACCGTATCTACACATTTGAAAGCACCTCTCCTCGCAGCTAAGTTTCAGAGACCTATTAATCGGACATAAGCATCTGCACCAAGTACTGTATACATTGATATCTGATAGTGTTCTGTAAACCTGTTGTACTATACACTGTTTAAAAAAAATTCTAATCAAAAGTCAGAGTCTCTCTTGTAATACGAAATTATTATCTACTTTGAGATGTAATACAAGCATCATTTTCTACTGTGGGGTTAGAGGAGGAAGGTTTTTTTCATAAAGTAAAAATGAAGTAGTCCCTGAGTATTGTATGAATACGAGCGCTCCCACAGACCCTTCCATTATTGTTTGTGTCGGCCGAGAGGGGCAAACACACTGCAGTGACCCAAAACACATGCAGGAGGAGAAACAGGCTGCATATTCACAAGCGTTTGTATGAGTTTTCTGTCCTGCGTGTGTTTTGGGACTTGATTGTGTTTTGGGACTTACTTGATTGTGTTTTGGGACTTGCATGTGTTTTGGGACTTACTGGATTGTGTTTTGGGACTTGCATGTGTTTTGGGACTTACTGGATTGTGTTTTGGGACTGTTTGATTGTGTTTTCTGTCCTGTGTGTTTTGGGGTTTGTGTGTGTTTTCAAAAAACGCATCATTCTGTAATAAAGTATTGGGTATGTGACACATGACTTCAGTTTTAACTGTTGAAATATTGCCATGGCAGCTGTGGCTGATAACCTGAGAAAACTCTGATTTGACAAAAGCAATTTATTTTGACAGTAATTAGCACCACACATTACTTATATTCTTTTTCTTTTCTTTGATTCTTGTAAGAGGCTGAATGGATTATACACTACTTTATAGGGTTTTCTAAGTAGGGAAATTGAAAAAAGCTTACACAGTGATATATTAGCTGGTAAAACTAATCATCATATTTTGTTCTATTTGTTGTGACACGAGTATACCATTGTGTCCAAGATGGTATATTTACAGGTTCAGCCTCCTGTATAAAGTAGTGTGCTTAAAGTGTATGAAGAGCACACTCTTCAATAATTCTGTTCCACAATAATCAATATTTCAATGCATCTCATTCTCTCCATTGTTGGTGAGAATTTAATGGAAGGATGGTTGAGGTTGTGGAGCGGTTCAGCTAAGGCATACAACCACAGTGCAGAGCCTGAACACCACTGACATACATTATTTAAATCTACGTTTACAAGTAGGCTCACAGCTATCTGAGCAAAGGTACTGACGCTATGTTGACTGTAGTTTGAACTCACACTGACTGAGGATACCAGGCAACGAGAGGGAGGGCTAGTATACTGTATATCTGCTGGATGCTGTATGTATGATCCAGAAGTCATTGTTTCATTCATGAAGTCATAAAAGTTTTATTTATCTGAGACCATGTGAGAAAAACCATTACTGATTGGCTTAGGTTAAGTTAGGATACCACAGTATTCTTACTTAACCACAAACACAATTCCTTGAGTTGGAGTTGACATAACATCACCACAGCAAAGATTATACAACTTATTGTATATTCTTATTGTGTATTCCCATAAGTGTTGTGTCAGAAATAGGACTAGTGAGAGCTTGGTGGTGCTATATCCATGTCAGTCAAAGCTGAACTGGGTAAATGACAAGTTAGTCACTAGGGCCTAGTTAAGCAAGTCACCAGATATGTAATCTGCCTTGCACCATGAGAACAAGTACAAGGTTAGTGGGTAGTTGGGCAGTTAATCTATGTATCAAACTATTGTTTTTACAATATTATTACAGGAGGTTGTTAACTCATGCTTGGCTGAGTATCCTAGCTAATCATGGCTCAAGTATAACCAGTCAGTGTTGTTGCTTGTTTACAGTTTATCGCACATCAAACTACTGACATTTTCATTTAAAGGGAAAGTTATCATCCAATCAGGCAGATATATAATACCGATATTTTCTTACCCATAACTGTGTTGTGTAGTGTGCTGTAGAAACACTGGGAAAGCTTCCTTGTATTAATCTTACTTATATGATAACTAAATTATAAGTACTTAATACTTTTAATGTCCATTTCAACGTTACTCGACACTGCAACAGTGACACCTTATGACCTTTCATTACATCTGTGACGGCTGCTCATAAAGCATTGACTACAGGAAGTGGAAGACACCACGGCAGAGTTAATTTAGTTGCTGCTTTGTCTGATAAGTTGTTTCCATTCATAATTTATTGTAAATACCCTAATATTTTTGAAATATTAAATTGTAATTATTTTCATAAATTTACACATTTGTCCATCTTCCTTCTGTTCTTTCTTATTTGTGTCCGTTCCGTAGCAATATTACTCCTCCTATCTAAACCATAAGGTGCACCAGAAAATGTAGTTTCTGATTTACATGAATAAACAGAATACACAATTTATTTGATTGTAAACTTTTTTCATTTTTCTCAAAAGAAGAAATCTGAAAAAGAAATCAGAAAAAAAATGTAAAAAGAAACGTCCTCTTACATTAACACCACATCAGTCAATACCACAAAAACACACCTTAACTTCACAACAGTGACTGTGGCAGTGACTTTAACAAAGAATAAGCTAAATAAATCAACTCATTGTCAGCCCCCTACAAAAACCTTTACACAGGCTTGTGCCCTTGCTCACCAGAGGACAGAGGTATAGGCTACAAATACAGACGGCATAATGGTCCAGCACTATGCCCCAAATGCCCTAGCCCTGGTACACAGCTAAGGCGAGGTTATACAGAGCCTGTGATCTCATAGGGCTGAGTGCGGCTTCAACGTCAATCACAGTAATGTTAGCTGACACACTGGTGAGGGTGTTGACAGGGCAAGGTCATGTGTCACTGTACGCTCATGGCCTGCATGAAGACCAAGACTGCCACTGCTCATGTCTAGTGTGAGGGGTCACCCTCAGGGTTTTAGACCCAAATTAATATCTATCCCTACATAGCTGTGCTGCACCTATCAGCACCACCACCACCACCACCACCCCAGTCTCCTGACTGAAGGTCTTACTTCACTGAAATTGCATCTACAGCAGCCCTTCATTGTCACACAATTAAATGAACATGGATGCTGCTATGTTTGCGCTCAATAGCTGTCCTCATCGATGCTAGATATTTGTTTAATGTCTTGTTACAGGTCTTGTGTGTGGTTTGAAGTCATTTATTATGCACTCACGCATTATCACTTTATCCTGACATTGGATCGGCTTTTTTTTGAATGGCGAGAATTGAAAAACACAGAAGAATGCAAAACGTGTTCATCAGCTCTATTGAAAACAAACACACATGGCCAGGAGAGGGAAAAGGAGGGGGAGCGTCAACGGTGAGGATAAAGCAGGAGACGATGGATGAATGCATGTACTGTAGGGAGGAGCTCTGTAGAGAAACAAATGATATACATACAGTACTGTGCAAAGGTTTCAGGCACCACCAGCTCTGTTGTTTTTTTCTGTCTGTCAAATTCTGTGATCATTGGGATTTGGAATGAAGTGATGCGACTTAAAGGTGACATCGAATGCTCGTATCGCACATATATGTTAGTTATGGAGGTCTACTTACATATATTAACTTGTTTTCATGGTCACATATATGTTAGTTATGGAGGTCTACTTACATATATTAACTTGTTTTCATGGTCACATATATGTTAGTTATGGAGGTCTACTTACATATATTAACTTGTTTTCATGGTCACATATATGTTAGTTATGGAGGTCTACTTACATATATTAACTTGTTTTAATGGTTAAAAACCTCCTAGTCTCTGCAAACGAGCCGATCAAAATATCTCCTCACTGACGCTCTTGTCAGCCGCGCTGTTTCAGACCAAAACCACACCCCCAGAACGTGGACTGTGTTGTGATTGGCCAGCCAACGAGAGCTTTCTCACTGTCCTGTGATTGGCCAGGTACCTGGAAGTGACGTAATTAGCACGTCAGCTCTCAGATACACAGCTCCCCCTCTAGCACGATGGATGCTCTGCATCGCAGCAGCTACAACAAGAGTAGTTCTTGTTCGGTTGAATGTACGCAACCGGATGTGCCCGGACTAGTGCCGCACCAGGAGGCGCTACGGTGGTGAGAGGAGTGGTGAGGATTTCTGATGACATCATCAGCAAACGGAAGTGCCAATCCGCTTTGCAGAGCCCAGAAAAACAATAAAACCATATTTTCTCAGCAGAGGCTGAACTGTTTGTTCTGAAACTTTAGGGTTTCATAAACGAGGTAATGACGCAGATACACACACACAAATGCAGCGTTAATTGGAGCTTCCGGTCTATGTCGCCTTTAAAGCTGCTCTTATATATTAGCGAGCTGTCAATGAGTTGAACTCATGCAACATGTGTATGTAATGCTCAAGCATGTATTGAATAAACCTGGCGTAATAGACGTTTTTTTACAGCAGATATTTCTTTCAATGAAATAGTAGGACAAACACAGGATTTACCAGTAACATTAATTAAGGTTCCAGTCCAGTATGAACAGAGCTGTGTTATTGTTCAAGTGTAAGGATAGATCACGCTACATACTTGACACCTGTAGAGGATGTTTGGTTTTTCTGAATTTTTTTTATTTATTTATTTTTAATAAACAACAAAAAACTGCATTCATAGTCTCTGGATGTGTTTCAGTAAAGTGAAATAGAAATAATTATCTATTGTCGTTATAGCATTGATGAAACAACAAATCTAATGATGGCCCAAGACTTCTGCACAGTACTGTATATATACATTTGTATACATATACATTTCAAATTTACATAAACAGAAAACTAAAGGGGCTTAACACATCCATTATTAACCTTGTCCAAAATTTTAATTTAAATTTTAAGTATATGTATTGTACAAATACATAAGTAGAAGAAGTACTTTAAAAACCACTTTGCTGCCAAATCAGCAAAACATTAGTGGACAATGTTATGTTTACCAGATGTAAGCGTGCTAATGCTGGTGTGTTTCAGTGCTCCTTCGCTGTTGATGGATTGTTGAATTTGGCCCGCCTGAGTTGTGAATCACGTTCACCTAGGCTGTTGACATTTAATCAATAAAGACCTGAACTGTTGCCATGACCCCGAGACATAAGAATTCAATTTGGTTTCCCCATATCAACAAGTGCAGGACCCCCATGGATGTCTGAGACCAACCGACAGTCACCTGCAGTTTATCTCAACATCTACACAGCAAATGAAAACTCAAATCTTATGCTCTATTTTTTACAAGACAAATAATCAAATGTCTTTTACAGTGTGTGGCAACAGGGTGTAATCAGGCTTGTGTCAACACTCCAGTAACAATGAAATGAATTACTAATGTTGACATGAAAGATTTAACCTTGTTGTGCATGAAAATTAGAAATCCATTTGTGTTCGATACCACTTTGCAAAAAAGGATTGTAGTTATGATGTAAATTGGAGATCTTAAAACCCCTAAATTTGCAGAGAAAGCACCATTTAGAAAAATGGTATTTAATGGTACAATGTATTTGAAGCTAATGTCACATAAAAGTGCTTGTTTTTAGGAAGTGCTTCAGTTTTTCTGCTTTAGATGTGTTTGTGAACTGATTGAATGAAATATATATATATATATATATATATATATATATATATATATATATATATTCTGTAATGTGGCCATAAATAGATGTGGCATACATGAATCTTTCACCTCAATAAATATTTTAGCTTTGCGCTGAATCATTTAAAGCACAGCCATTTTTGTTGTTCTCTGGGCAACATGTGCATGCAGTGCAGTGTACAAAGTTCTATACTTCTCCACCTCTCTCTCCCTCTCTCTCTCTCTCTCTCTCTCTCTCTTGCTCAGTGGCCCAGAAATATGGCACATTATGCCGCTCTGTTGATCATCATTCAGCATCACGCCCTGAATCTGAATTCAATGTAATTGATATGATTCCCTCTAAGGCAACATTACATTTACTATCACACAGAAAGGTTGACTTTAACTCTGCGCTGACTGTGTTGTCAGATGAACAGAAACAGCATCTGACTGTGTGAATTTGGTTTTAAGGGATAAGTTAAGTAAGGCAGATGCATCTAATGACTATGATACGTTTAATTAAAGAGATTGGTTTATATTTTAAAAAGCTTTGTTGTGATCTGACAACGCTGTGCAGTTAAAGAAGTCAACTGAAGGTCATTTATGCTTTCTGGCTGAGTGCAGATGCATGTGTAGAGAGAAATACTAGAATATGCATGACTGCTATTAGCTCTATGTTTAACCAGGCTTGCTTGTATATAGCGCTGCATCAGATGTGGTTTAGATCCATGCAGTATTTCAAAGATGGCTAAGATGAAGGCAAAGAACACTAAAGCAATTGAATCTAAGAATGATATTTTGATAAATTAATTGTTCAGGGGAAAATATTCCCACTACTGTATTTCCATTAAGTAAAACTCTATGCTAATGTCTCCATTAATAAACCATTTTGAACTGCACAAACCTGTATTACTTGCATTTGTTTCCACATTGAAAAATGTGAAAACCATGCTGCAAACTTGGCTGTAACAAAAAGTAAATAAATCAATAACTTAGCTGAGTAATTCCCTACTTACACCACATTAAAAAGCCTGACCACCACGTTACTGCATTTAATATGAAATTGTGTTTATATTTGCCACGTGTATCGCATCAGTGTGATGCATCCTCCCCATAATTTTGTGCTGACTGACACACAAAATGCTACTCTCATCTCATCCACATGTATGGAGTGTGTATGTAAAACATGTACAATTCAAACACTGGAGAGGGCTGTCTTTGAAAACTCTCAGGAGAGCGTTGATTGCCAGAGAAAGTTGAAAGACTATGTTCATGCGCAAACATTATTGTCCCTCCATTTCTTATATTTGATTAAAGTTCATACTACACATGATGAGAGAAGGGAGAAGTAACAGAAGGTTATAAATCCTTGTTTAATGCATCTCTACTGCAGACCCTCGGTTTTTTTCTCCTCTGCTCAAGACATTTTTGAGATGATTTAATTTTGAGGGCATTTCTAACCAATAGCTGCAGATTGCTGTGTTTGATTAACTCTGCTGGCCAACTAGATCTAGAGCTTGTCTGCATAGCAACATTAAAAACTAATGTAATGTTACATTATGCTAACACAACACTTACCATTTTACCCTTAGAGTTGAATATTTGTCACAAAGCCAGCTTGCATCCATCTGTTTCCCTCCCGACTCTTGTAAACTTTGAGTCAGGAGAGGCATTTCAATAGGGGGCGCTAGGGAACTGCCCCATCAACAATGCAGACAAAAGAAGTTCTGTTAATCATAAATAATTCAAAATATGAAATTGAAATGGATTACTCACACAGTGTATGGTGTGTGCCTGGTTGTGCACATTGGTGGTTGGTTAGTTCATTACTTTGTCTGTAAATATAAACGTTTCATGGGCGGACCGTATTTGACCATCCATGCTTGTGTGTATGTCATTCACCTGTTGGTAAACAGGTGACCTGAGGCCGATCTCTCATTGGTTCCGTCCAGATCCTCTGAGCTTCATCCCTGGCTATTCAAATGACACTGTCAAGGCTGTTATTCAAAACCCCTCCCCTGGTGTCCAACCCTGAAGCAAAGTATTCCAGTAACTCTAGCTGTGACTCATGTAAATACCTTATCCATGTAAGCATTACCTGAATAAGGCCTTATTCCAGCCATGAATAACCCAAATAAGATAGCTGGGTTATGCCAGTATTACCCAGAATGTTCAGACGTGTAAACATCTTACTCCAGTAACTACTGGGTCATCTCTTGTGTGCAGCGTCAGCGTTGGCACATGGCTTCTCCACAGCAGGTGACGATCATGTCTTTATAGAGCATGTACACAAACTTCTTTACTGTACATTTGTGCACGGCAAATTGGTTTGAAACTCACAATACACACCGCAGATGGTATCTCACGTGTCCCTCACAGGTCTGAACAACGATCATCATGTTTGATCTATAATCCATCACTTACCTCTCACTTCATTGCATTAAGGCTTCTCTGCACCACATAACTAGTAGAAAAACCTTCATGACATACGGAGGTTTTCTTTCAATTCACCATCATCTAATTTATAGTCAATCTATGTTTTTTGTAAACAATGCTGGGTATGGATAACAGTGTAACAGATTGCATTGTCCAATGGTTGCAGGTGACATCTGTCAATGTCCAGTTGCATTCAGTGCAGATGTCAAACCTAGTGAATAAGACTGAATAAACAGGTCTGGGTGAGGACTGGGCCATAACAAAGATTTTTCTGGTCAATGCATATCAAGCACCTTCCACAAAATTGCACAATTGGTTTTGACACGCTTGCAATCATTATATGTTTCTGTAAGCCAATTAGGAAAAACACTATCAATTAAAATTATGTTAGCTGTGCTCGGAGACGTCCACATATTTCCACTCATATAGTTTTTGTGGGTGAAACAGAGACACATGAGAGACTTGTTGCATTCACACGTCTGTTCAATGTGGTCACAATGCGTCTCTGACCACCTCCCAAAGTGGTTTGGCAGATGGGACAACAATCTGTCCTCGGGTGTTTACTGTACACCTGTACTTACAAACGGTCAGGCGCTATCCGATGCTATCCAGTCACAGAACATGCATTTTAATGTCAGGTGTAAAAGGGGCCTTAGATATAAATAACACGTTGTTTAGTCTTTGGTTGATGCTTTTTAAGCACTGAGTCTAAGACCATCAGTACTTTCCAGTATAAAAATAAAAGTCTCCATAAAAATATTTACATATTATGCATTGAACTTGATCTGTGTAGTTTGAACACTGACACACTGACATAAATTAATTAGGGCATGTCTTTGAATACAAGATTCTGAAGAATCTGTTGTGGTCCTCATTGTGTCTTAAAACCATACTCCCTCAGATATTATAGAAAATACACTTTGTGAATTAAAGTTTAATAGACTCACATCATGCTGACAGGGTTTATCTCATCCTGGGATTGTGTAGGCTATTATAATTTAGCTGATCAAATGTTGTTGTTTTTTATAAGTCATGCAATAATTTTCTTTGTGATCGTACACACTGAGCAACATTGACACATGGCAGGCTATATTTTGAGCTTTGTTTGGTCATATATGTTCCTATTTGTGTGGCAACATTCACCACTCAGCTAATCATTGCTTTACTTTGTGGATAAACTACCAAAATGATCATCGCTTTGGCCCATGGCAAAACCATGTCTCTAACATTAGTTCCATCTGATAAACATCAAAAGAATAATATGACAGATCAATAGCTCCATCTAGTGGTACGTGAAGGCACCATTACTACCCTGACCTCAAAACTGGTTCCTTATACCTGAGGAACAAATATGAACTCCTTGGCATCCTCCCATCCAAAACTAAGTTCTATTTCTGTCCTCACACTCGTCACAAGCACTGGTGCTGCTGCTGAACACAAGTGCATTACACAGAAATCATTGGAAAATAGAAATGCTTATACAATAAATAGAACCACAAAGTGGAGCTTCTACAATCATCAAACAGTGATATGCGCAGTTCTAACAAGATTTTTGAAAACATTAAAAGCAGTATTTATTTCAGGACTACTGTATTTTAAAGCTATATATGTTCTAACAAATAAACTCAGTGTACATATTGCACACTGTCATTGAACTGACCCCAATATGTGCAAGAGTGGCACATACATATTAATGAATACTATATATATATATATATATATATATATATATATATATATATATATATATATATATATTCTGTGTGTGCGCACACTATTTGTTTCTTGTTTTTGTTTGTTTTTTTTAACTTGCACAGTACATCTCGCGAGATTTGGCATCTCTGTAATGTGACAGCCAGGCCGGGACACGGCTAGCTGTGGTGGCTTGTCACTGCTAAAGCATTCGTCAAAGGTAACTGACTGGAAACTCTCTTCTGAGTTTAAGAAGTCTGTGAAACTATGTGTCTTGTTACTCGGTCTTTGTCGTGAGGAAACTGTAGGTGAAGTGTGTTCAGACAAGTCGTGTGAACACATGAAACAGCTACAGCTAACGCGTTAGCATTAGCTCTGAGGCGTGTAGCTAGTGTGGGTGCTGCCCGCAGGTGCTTCTGTTGAGCTCTGACCTCTGACAGCTTCTGGAAGACTCATCACATAAGTGAAATAAATGCACCGCTGAAGATGCTTAGCTATATGTACGCGGTGGAATGAATGATTCAGACCTGGGTTCGAGTTTGCATCGATTTTGATTCCAGTGATCACAGATACTGCCCTCTGGATGCATCAGTGCCGCACACACAGTAACAATAGTTAATGGGCACTGAGAAAAATAATCGATATTTTCTTAACGATCCAAAGTCTATATTACGTTCCTGTTGCTCGGACTATCTGGGACATTATGATTAAGAACTGAAACACGTGTGTTCTTTGCTGACATATCGAGAGAAGTTTATTAAATAAAACCAGTCAAAAGCTATTAAGGATGGATCAGTATCACTTTTCCAATATCACAGCCTTGAGGTTTGCTTTATTCTTTCATTTTAGTTCAAATAATCGCTGCAGCAAAGCACAGCAAAGCTGGGCGTCCCTCACTAACATTTGGTGGCCCATGTTTACAGTCTGTGCTTAGGGAAGTATTTATGTGACATTTAAGACTTTTTCTTGATTGTAACTGATTCCTTTGGTTTCTTTTAATCATATCCAGTCACTATGATTAGTATCGAGCTGATACGATACTGAATATCATAATGGCTCACCCTTAAAAACAAATGATCAACCCTATAATAAGTTTTTGGCCAAACAAACTAAGATGAGGATCTACATTTATCAGAGTTAAAGCAGTCTTTGTGATACTTTTAAATATGTTGTTGTGTATATTGTGCACGTTCATACTGCCATTTTTCATAAATGTTTGATATATCATGCAGCCCTCCAATTTATGTTGTCCATCCATCCATTTTCTAACGCTTTATCCTCCAGGAGGGTCGCAGGGGGTGCCGTGCCTATCTCAGCTGACATAGGGCAGTAGGCGGGGTTCACCCTGGACAGTTTACCAGTCCATCACAGGGCCACATAGAGTCAAACAACCATTCACTCGCTCAGTCACACCTACGGTCAATTTAGAGTGTCCAATTGACCTAATCCCCAAATCTGCATGTTTTTGGACTGAGGGAGGAAGCCACAGAACCCAGACAAAACTCCCGTGCACACGGGGAGAACATGCAAACTCAATTTATGTTATGTTACATGTAAATGAAATTTGATATTACAGGCTTGGATGACACTATGTGGAGAGGGGAGCCCGCTCCACAGGCTTTCCAGGCCCCAGTGGATGTCCATGCCAGTGCAGATGGTCAGGTGTATATGTTCAAGAGGAGGCCGAACGAGTCGGCCATCTCATCAGACGACGAGGAGCTCAGTTTGATGGAGATAAAGCCACAGGGTTTTCAAGCACAGGATCAGGACAGACTAAGCCGGAATGTCCAGCTGCTGGAGCGGAAGGTGTTAGACGGTGACAATCTCAACAAGCTTGCACTGCAATACGGCTGCAAGGTAAAGATTTATGAGTCATTTCAGGTGCTGAGCTCCTGTACAGAAGCATATTGCATGAGCCTGAGGAAATGAAAAGGACTCGAAAAATACATTTCCAGGGAGTTGTCGCAGGAAGCAAGTGCCATGCATGGGCGGGCAGGGCGGCCTGAGACACCGGGAGAGCCAAGGAGGGAACACAAAAGTTTAGTCAAAAATGTTCCCACCATGACCCTTCCTGGGCACAGCTGAAACAACACTTATTTTTATTAAATATTTTATATTTAATGGGAAAATGATCTAATTAATTCAGAAAAACTGAGCCTTTTATTCAGGTAAATGCAATATGTGTCTATACTCCATAGTGCTCCAGTAATTGTACTAAATTAACATTGTCATTCCCTTTTTTGCCAACAGGTGGCAGATATAAAGCGGGTGAACAACCTAATGCAGGAACAAGATTTATTTGGACTGACATCGATCAAAATACCGGTTCACAAACACAGCTTTTTAATGGAGACTTACTCAGACAGAAATGAATCTGCCACAACAGTCAAGTTTCAGGACAGAACCAGATCCCAACCACACCTGCAGGAGGCTGCAGACTTTCTAATGGAGATTGATAATGACATTGAGAAACTGATCCAGACTACAAACAACCAAGAGGATGTGTTGTATAACTCAGAGAAAGAGCAGAAGTTTGGTGTCAGAGGCCGGACCCTGAACAGACACGGTTCTGACTGGAGAATCCAGTGGTGGAATGCTGTAGTTGCCATGCTCCTGATCGGCATCATCCTGCCATTATTTTATGTCATTTATTTTAAGATAAAAGCTAATAATAATAATAATAATAACGTAGTTTTACCTACTTCATCAGTCACCTCTTTAAATCAATCAGGAACAAGCCTCAGTACAAGAGGACTCGAGCATTTTCAAGAACCAGGATAGACTTGAGTCTCAAACAGGTTCGATGGTCTTAGATGTTCGTGACAATCATGAAAAAGTTAATTAATATTGCTCTGTGCAATACCAGCCTGTGAAGATCTGATTCTAATAATGTTACATTTGGGTGAATATCATTGAATATCATTGTTGTTGCTGGTATTAAGTGTAACGGTACATGTTTATGTTTTACATTTACCTTAAGAACCTTGGTTTTAATGATGCACATACAGAGATGCTCAGTGTCTCCAGCATGAGGGTGCATTATTACATATTAAAAAACTGTGAAGGTAGATGCAGATGCTACAGGAGCTGCAGTGAAGTGAAGCCAGTGTGCAAATGTGAGAGTGGGATGATGATGATGATGATGTATCAAGCAGCTTCCATAGAGATTTTACACTCCGATACTGTGTGTGTGTGTGTGTGTGTGTGTGTGTGTCTGTCTCTGATCCTTTTGCTTTGAAAATATTGTGGTAGAAGTTTCTCAGGTGCTGGACTAAATGTGAGGTTTGTAATGGTTGTGTTTTGATCCTTTGAACAACACATTCTGAACAATGTGCTTTTAGGGAGAGAAAAGAAAGACCTGCCGTTTGTTTTCCTTCTCATAATTCATCACAACTTGCCTTTGCTCTACTGCCTGTCGTCACTATTGACACATTAACTGTCATATCAGGTGTTAAACCTTCTGTCTGTGGCATATTCATATATTTGTAAACTGACAAAATGGGACATAATTTGTGTTCCTCTGTTGCCAAAACTCTAAGAGGTTATATTCTGTGTATGACATAGATGTGAGGATTGTTTGTGTGCCTTATTTGATCTAATTTATTTATGTCTTTGTTGTTATTACCATGCATCGTGTGCCTTTTCTCACTGCCAAAACTCAATTGTGTCTACAGTAACAGTGTGGTGCAATATGTTTTTTTTTTTTTATTGTATGTTGTCATAGGACATATTGCAATCTGCATGTTTGATTTTGATGTTTGCTCCTGTACAAGTGTCAGTTTGAAGTGCCTTAAAGCCTCGTTATATTCATATAGTATTACACAGTCCAGTGGGTAGATGAGGTCTCCATGAATTTGTCACTTTTTAAGGTCTGAAATATTTATAATTTAATGAAGCCAGTGAAGGATTGTGTTGACATATTTCTGAAGAATCAGTTGATGCAATAGATTTTTGAAACAGTCAAATTAGATTTATTCAACATGTTTCTGTTTAATAGAAACTTAAACTTCGTGAGCATTAGCAGCACCACAAACCAATAGCAGACGAATCAGTGCCAGCATGAAAGGACGATTTGTTGTTGGATTATTGTATCCAATTGTATTAGCTAAGTGTTCCTAATAAACTGATCACTGAATGTGGTACATTATTCTGGGTTTCTGAACTTTATTCACGCACCCTTATATTTTTAGTGTGCATCCTCACATGCAATACAAATATAGACACAACAAACTGGGTTAAAAACCACACAACTTCTTTACACATGACAGTATGAGCTGCTGAGGGTCAAAGAAGAAGGAAGGTGAGTTAAGTGACTGAACAATGCTTTACTGCAGTTTATCCCATACTCCTCACTCCTTGATTTATCAAGTCATATTTAAGAGATGCATGTTTTTCACTTTACAATAAGGGTAACAAAGAGCATTAATAAAGGTAAAGTATGCGTAAGTAATGCTTAAAAGGTTTGTGTAATCATTATTTAGTGCTATAATAGATAAATAAGTGTCACATGGGGGAAATCAAATCAATAACTGTTAACTAAAGAAAGGCATTTACAGTTACTTTTAACCATCAGTCAGTTACAGTTATTACTGACATTACTAACAGTTACTTTTTAACATAATATGTTACTTAATCATTTCTATAACCTGAATGGCATTAATAAATGGTCAGTTCAACTAAACTATAAATGAACAATAACATTATTCACCATGAAAAATGAGTGAAATCTTTGTTAATAAAATGAATTGAAATAAATGTGTTCAAACGTGTGGTGTCCGTATATGTTTGGTCTCTTTCTCTAAGGGAGGCCATAGCACTTACAGTATGCTGAGTGGATCAAATGATATGTTGCATGTCATTCAGTAAATGGTGATAAAGAAGTATTTTGAGGAGCTTATGAACGAGGAAAAAGAGGGAGAGAGAGAGAGAGAGAGAGAGAGGATGACAGATGGGGGAGAGATGCAGAGGATTACTAAGGGAGGAGGAGGAGGAAGTGAGGGCAGCTACAGTATAAAAAAGGATGAAGAGTGGGCAGGCATTTGGTCCAGATGACGTATCTGTGGAGGTATTGAATCAGTGAGTGCTATAGTGATTATATTGGACAAAGGAAGTTTAAGATGGAGCTGCTGAGCAAGAGGAACCTTAAACCACTACCTTAAATGTAAAGAGTTGTATATACAGTCTAAGACAACAACACATTTTAGTAAGGGTACTATTAAGTATGGACTGTATGGATGTGAAAGTTCTGTGAAAGCATGTGTCTGCATGTTGTAATATTTCTCATACTCGACAACAAATCTAATGGTGGCCTAAGACTTCTGCACAGTGCTGTATACATTTAGAATTTTAAAATGATAAAAAGGTTTGATGAAGTGCTGAAGCTTAAAGAATTCAAACATAGTGAGGAGGAAAATATACTCTCAAATCTGTGCAAATAGCTTTTTAATTTGCCACCAGAGAGCATATTTACACAGATGTACAGTAGATGCTCTTTCATGAGTAACTACGTCAAAACTGTCCAACATTGGCTTAGACTGCTGCAAATGCTGCCGAGGCTCTGTGTGTTTTATTCTTATTCTTATTATTATTCTATGACCTGAGAACCTTGTCTCACTAACTGTGCTGTGATCTCGCTCCAGGCCTCAGAGCTCTGGCCTGCTGCCATCTCTGATCCTCCTGCTCGGCCCACACTCTACCTCCACTCTCTGCATGTTTCTACATCCATATCAGAGAAAGGGAACACATGTTTGATATAAACTGATTGTTACTCGTACATTTACGTTCTAAATGCAGTATGTTAGTAGCAATACATGCTAATGAGCACAAAGGGTTGACTGACAGATACATGTTTCTATGCACACTGTGTGTGGGTGTGGTATTGTTAGAATCCAGCATATTTTTCCTGGAGGTGGGTTTGGTCGGGCCTGAAGCTGAAGGGGCTTTCCCCCCCAAACAAAGCACAACCCTCCATGCAGTCTGGGTGGAGGGCAAACGCAGAGAAAAGATTCATGAGCAAAGCAAAGCTGTGCAGCTTTAAGACGTTTGTACACTTGAGCGTCTGGCAGTGGGCCACTTGGCCAACGTAAACAGCCCTAATCCTTTTTCCAAGGAGCTTTCCACACTCATCTCTCTGGCACATGGGCCACTGACTCACTGACTCACTGACATTCCTGGCTATGTGGAGTTCAGTAGAGCTGTCACCAGGAGGCGATGTCGCCCTTGCAATGCCGCTGCAGTTGGGCCTGTGCTGTTGATCATTATTCACTGCTAAGGTATGTGCCTTCTTTGATTTTTTGCCTGAAGCAAAACAGGTCTCAGTTTTCACTCTTTCTTACAGGGAATGCAGGCTTATGGTTTCACAGTATCACGCTGACCTGAAGCCCACAGACGAGCATGTTGTTCATGGAACGTGTGGCTTCTGTTCTTCAACCTCCAGATTATTCTTTTTACATAAAAAAAAAAAAAACAAATTAATGAAACGCAGCAGATTCAATAAATCTCAGTTTCACGTACAGAAATATTTGCTCTTTGAGTTATTGGTTAATCCTGTTTCTTTGGGGGAAGGGAGATCCAAGGATTTTATTCCTTCCACCCCCGGGGGTATTTGGCAGACACAGGGTAATTTGTAGTGAAATTTCCAGCAGTTTGTTTTGCAGGTGGCTGAGAATGAAGGCAGGGCGTGGTAGGGAATGAGAGAAGCAATTTGTTGTCTGTGGGCTGTGAATGTGTGTATTGTTGCACAGCAGTAGGTTTAGTGTGGGGCCGGCATGAGCTATGGTCAGGGCTGGACTCGTGGAAGGGAGCAGCAAAAATCCATGGGTACAAACCGTGTTCATGTTGAAAACAATTTCAGTAAATACAAATTGCCTTCAGAGAGCTTTTTAATCTATTTCCTAAAAAGAAGTTCCTTTTCACTTTTTATGCATGAGTAAAAAAAAAAGGATCTACTTTATATCAAGTCAAAAAGGTCGTGCACATGACAAAGCACCATGAGTATGAATGTGGAGGTTCTTGTCTCTCAAGCTTCAGCGTCAATTCAATGAAGAAAAAAAAGTCTCTTTGAATCCACAGCAAGAATTTCAACGTTTAAATCCATGCCAGATGTTACTGTGCCACACACAAGGTGTTTGTTTTATCAGCATGGGTTCAGTCTTATTATTAAAATGAATGGACCAAAGAAATTCAATTAAATTTAATAATAACATTTGTATAGTGCTGATTCATAACAGGCACGTTACATGGTAAATGATCACCAACAGGGACACGATGAGAGAACAACAGTGGAGAGAAACAGTCTCTGACAGAACCAGACTGTACGTCCATATATGATGCTCTCTGCCATTATTAAACCACTCAATCTTTGAGTTTCGTTGTTGTTGTTTGTTGTTGTTTGTTGTTGTTGTTGTATGCAGTGGATCTTGAGTGGACTCAGAGTCCATATCGCATGCACGCTGTAAGTTATCCCTGAAGTCTGACTGTGTGAGTAAGGGATGAAGTGGAGATGCAGCTGGCTGGAGAATGTGTTCTGTCAGTCATGTTCCTGCAGAGGCGGCTGTTTTTCTTCCACCCCCACTGTGGGGAAACTGTGTGCAGCACCTGTTTCACATTCCACCCAAGGTTTCTCACTGGAGTGACATTTACAGTCAATGTACACACACACACACGAGGATATGAAGAGAGCAAATGCATATCTGGTCTTTATTTGCCATTGTCTCTCATAATCCATGTGTAATGTTGTTCTTGTGCTTGTGCGTGTCATCCGTGCCTGAGGTGTAAGCTACTACAGCTGTGCAATAAACACAATTACTGATAAACTCCACATCTTTAAATAGTTAAGAGGAAGAATTAAAGCTGGGGTAGGCAACATTTTTCTGGTGTAATTGAGCAATAACTCCGCGATAACCTTTCAGCGCAATGTAAATCAAATTATCTTCTGCACCTCCTCATAGGCTCTAGAGAGAGAGAGGAAGAGGGAGAGAGGGAGAAAGAGAGAGAGAGAGAGAGAGAGGTATTCCAGCAACAACTGCCTATGCTTCAAAGTAAATGGGGAGATGTGAAAATGTCCTGTCACAGTTAACGTGAGCAAAATAATTGTGATTCACAACACTATAATATAATAATAGTAATGAATGAATGCATTTTTTTAAAGACATCTGTTTGTAGCAGCTCAGATCAGCTCAGGGAGCTGAGATCCTGAAATCTTAATAATAATGTCTACATGTGTTTTCTAATGTGCCACCAGCAGTCATGATGTTGGGAATAGTTGTTCTGAAGCACACGGTGGTGTGATGGCTAGCACTTTCGCCTCACAGTGAGACGGTGAGGATGTCGTCAAATCTCTTGTGTTCTGCCATGATCATAGCGAGAGTGTTGAAGTTCACAAGAAAAACATTATTTAAGAGACTCATTCGCGTCTTGGTGTCCCACTCTGTAAAGTGTGAACATTCACATTCACATTCAGTTATGGTACATATTACACTAAGTCATTAGTCAACTATACTGCAGGGAGTATTTGCTCCTGTGACTGAGTCAGTGCTGAACCCCACATCGCTCCTCCTCCTCCTCCTCCTCCTCTCCCTCAGTCATGCCTGTTAGTCATTGATCTCAAGATTGGCAATTACTCTGAATTTAGTGTTTCTAGTTTTAAACCCCACATGTCTTGAGGGTAATTTGGCTTCACAAGTGTCGTTTCTACATGGAGTCAGAACAGGTGTTCAGTGGTGTTTTAGGTTTAGATTCTTCTTTTTGTCCTCGTTAGAACAAGGCGGGAAGATACAAACTGTGGAGACAAGCATGGATGAAGCGAGGATGAAGCGAGGAGAATGGGTTGCACATGCTCAAATCACTGAATAAACCCCAACTGAGCATCTGCTTGGCTTGACAGAAAACACCAAGACAAAGAGAAGGGGCTTAATGTGGGCTTGTTAGGTGCTATAATACACCTGCAGTATTTATGAAATTAAAAAATACACATAAAACTAAATACTATTTTTAAAAGTTGCTTGGAGTGCTGTATAAAGACACTGATAACACACGGTAATAAAGATCCAGTTCTGATCAGGAGTGAGTGTGAGAATAGAGTCCGAGTCATGTGTCACTTAAACACTTTAAACAGCCTTTGCCATTTTTGCCTCTAAAATGTATTTTCAAGGCCTTAAGTTAAAATCAGTTGGGTTGATGTATGGAGCAGAAGTGTGAAACAGCTGTTTAAACATCTGTGTCAGACCAGGTGCAGTCGGCTCCAGATTTATACCAGATCATTTTTAACTCACCAGCACCAGATGACGACCGTTAAAACTGGAACTGTAATTTCCCCTCACTGCTGGGGGATTCTCCTCAGTCTGTGGTTTGTTCCACACAAAGACATTTGGGAATTTTTCTAAATAAAAGGGAGGATATTGTAAGTGTTTACGCTGTAGTGAGTGCTAAATCTCTGTTCGTCCTGTTGACAACAGCGGGAACAATGTGGCGGACACATCGTGAAAACACAATATACCCGTGATTATGCCGCAGTTTGTTTGAAAGATGTCAGGAACCACTTCCTGCTGGACTCCATAAATCCTGTCATTGTGGCTCAATCCTTCTTTGACGGGGCGTCACACTGGGATCACTGACGTTACCGTGCAGATGTTCTCACAGGAACCTTTCAATCAAACATGTGTTTATGTTTGCTGTTGCTCACACACACAAATCATTCAACGCCTCAGTCCTTTTTCATTGATTCATTATTATTTATATTATATTTTTCACATTTTTTGTAAGGATGTGAAGAGTTAATGAGGCATAAACATTTTTAATGTGCATGATTAGGACTTTTTATGCAAAGATAGCCAAAAAAAATCAGAAAAAGACTATTATTTATTCTTTAAGATTAATTTATTACTTCATGGATGACATGTTTTATACAGATAAGTGCTGATGAGTGAAGCACAGCTGAATCCTTAGGTAGAACAAGGTCAGTCAGAACATGATTGGACCTGGTCAACAAGGAGATGTAACCTTGAAGATGCGAGACCTGTTCTGCAGACACAGATGTTTTTGCAGATTTGAATAGTCAAAGCCAGTGGACAGACTGCAAGCAGTGGTGCAAGTGTGTGCAAATAAATAACGACAAACAAGGGTCAGGTATGGATCCAGCCAGGATGTGCAGTCCAATCTCAAACTAAAGCAGTCGTTTAACTCAGCCCAGACTGTGGTCAGAGCTCTGTCAGCGTCAGTCAGAGGAAACATCACTGCACTTTATTGGTCTGCTTGTTCTAGCACCACATTATTATGGGCTGTGTTTGACAGACAACCAGTGACTGTGGTGAGACTCAGACATAGAAGCTCATGCTGCAATGACACACACATTTTAGATCATTCAAGCAATCAATCTATTGATCAATCTATCTGTCTGTCTGTCTGTCTGTCTGTCTGTATGTCTGTATTTTATTGTTGTCAAAGTCTTTTTGACTTATGTATCTTTTTAAAAATTAATGAAATACACAGCACAAAACTTGTAACTCACTCATCTTCTGCCAGGACAGATTGATAAATGTACATTTATAAATGTATATTCATACACACTCTAAATATACAGTAGTGCCTGAATGTTGATCAGCTGTTAGTAGAAGAAACTAACAGGATACTAAACAATTCTTACACTAGATTAAGATCGAATACTTTGACCAGTATTCGATCTTAATATAGTGTAAGAATTGTTTTTGTCAGTTAACTCTTTTCTGTAGTCTTGATACTGTAGTATACATAAAAAGTGTAAAAAGAAAAATGTGAGGCTGTATTTAAAAACAAAACTAACAGATGAAAACATCAGCCTGATAGTGACTATTCCCTTTTTATTCTGTTTTAACACAGATGACAAACATTTCTGGCACATTTACAGTAATGTTTATTAATATGCAATGTCCCTGTTAACTAAACCAATAAAATAAGAATAATAAGCTATATACATTTACTCTGTTCTGTAAATATAGATCTTTACACAAAGGTATGTGTAAATGTGTTTATTATTATATTATATTATATTACATTACATTACATTACATTACATTATATTATATTATATTATATTATATTATATTATATTATATTACATTACATTATATTAAATTATATTATATTACATTACATTACATGATATTATATTATATTATATTATATTACATTACATGATATTATATTATATTATATTACATTATATTATATCATATTATATCATTTTATGTTATATTATATTATATTACATTACATTACATTACATTACATTACAGTATATTATATTATATTATATTATATTACATTATATTATATTATATTATATTATATCATTTTATATTATATTATATTATATTATATTACATTACATTACATGTAGGCTGCTCCTCCCCAAGTACAGGACCAACAGGCTGGGGGACTCGTTTGTCCCCCGGGCCATCAAACTGTACAACTCCTCACTGGGGGGGGGAGGAGGGCAAACAAAAAAAAAACAGTACAACCACAACAATAACATAATAACATGTGCAATAAAACCATAGACATGTGCAATAAAACCATAGACATGTGCAATAAAACTGTAGGCGTGTGTGTGTACCTATGTGTGTATATGTATGTATATACATATATGTATATATGTGTGTATGTGTATATGTATGTATGTATGTATGTGTATACATGTAGATGTGTATGTATGTATGTATGTATGTATATATATATATATATATAGGTGTTGTGTGTATGTAGGTATACATACATATATATAGCATGGGTCACTTTCATTTTTATTTTCATTTTTATTTTTATTTTTATTTTTATTCTTATCTTATTTTATTCTACTCTCTATTTTTAACAGTGCTGTGTGTGGATGCTGGAGATGTTAATTTCCCCGAGGGAACCTCCCAAAGGGATTAATAAAGTCGTCTGTCTGTCTGTCTGTCTGTCATTACATTATATTATATTATATTATATTATATTACATTACATTACATTACATTATATTATATTATATTATATTACATTACATTACATTACATTATATTATATTATATTATATTACATTACATTATATTATATTATATTATATTATATTATATTATATTATATTACATTACATGATATTATATTATATTATATTACATTATATTATATCATATTATATCATTTTATATTATATTATATTATATTATATCATATTATATTATATTATATTATTTTACATTATATGATATCATATTATATTATATTATATTACATTACATTATATTATGTTATATTATATTGTATTATATTATATTGTATCAGGTACTATCGCTAATGGAAATGCAAAATAACCAAACCAAACCACACCGAGGCGAGGCGCGCCTTTAGTGTATGGCAGCACACTAAACATAGATGTTAAACAATTTCCCCTTGGGGATGAATAAAGTATTTCTATTCTATTCTATTCTATTCTATGTGAACATGGAAACATTCCGACTGCCAAACATGGACATGTTGGTACTGTTACTGTGAGCAAACACAGCTACACAATGACTACATTGGCTGTCAACTGTGGCACTATTGACAAAATAGTGTATGGGGCATTTATTAACTGTTTGTACTTGCTTTTTGACAAAATGATGTCATTTGTCAACAATATAACATTCTCCAACATCAATCCAACGAAATGAAGAGAAGAGGTGCTGAGCTGCTCCCAAGGCCTCTTCATTGTCACCATCTGGTTCTCCTCGACACCTGAGAGGTTTCTGAGGTGTTCTCTAAACCTCATCAGGTCAGACCATCAAACCTCCTCTCAGCACAGCAATGAGTGAGTGACAACAGGCTCCAGAGATAAGAGCAGAGCCAGAGTGTGTGTGTGTGTGTGTGTGTGTGTGTGTGTTTGCTGTATCTTTGTGTGGAGGTGATGAGTGAGAAGCAGGCCCAAGGGGGATCACGTCACCACAGAGATAGCCAACATCGCCTAGCAACCTCAGCCCTCAGGCCCACTGACGGAAGTGAAAAGCGAAAGCTGATCCTCTGTAAAAATGTGCTAATAATGGATCTTTTCAGGCCGACAAAAACGTGAAATGTAGTAAACATTTTGCCTTTGTGTGATGTCTTTAAAGGATCCAGGCTAGTGATATTCTATATGTTTGTCATTGTAAATAAATCCTGTGAAGAAAAGACCAAAACAAACTGGGTTTATCTAAGTAATAACTTAGAGGTGACATCTGAAGAATATGGTAATATTCATAGTCATAATACACTCACACAGAAGAGCGCTGATTGTTCTTATACTTTGAATGTAGTATTTCATAAAAACAACAATGCCTAGCACATATAACACTACATGTTTTTTGTGTGAGATATGAATTGTGCTATGAAATGACATCATCATTTAACTTGGGTACGTTTCGGGCTGGTTGATGTTGGTATTGAGTAACTGATTGTTTTACCTTTATTATTTGATTTCTTGATGATAAATAAATAAATAAAACATCACCACACCTAACTTAAAGTAAACTCTCATCAACTCATTTAATAATATAATGGTTGATGATCAATAACGTGTCACTTTAACTTCACTGTACACTTGAAATGGATTCATCCTTTAACAAAACTATTGTCTTATTGTTGTGTTGTTGCTGCATCTGATGTAAAATATTACCTGTATTAAATATTAAAAAGCCTGAGATCGTGATCATCTTGATTGAGACTGACTGACCCTGAGCTCATTTCAGTCATGTGACTAGACAAATGATCGTCTTCCTGTGAGACACGCCTGCTAAGTCCTGTCAGCACTGCAGATGCAGTTGGGCCTGAAATTGCTTGTTTAAATTGTTTAAACTTGTCAGGTTGGAATGGAGATTTTTGTTGAAGAAGGTTCTGTCCTCGTCTGTACAGCCAACGTAAACCTCAGAGCCTGTTTCTATAACCTTTATTTAAAGTGATGGTTTCAAAACTTTCATTTCCTTTGACGTTTCTTCACGTAAAATAACTTTATTTGTGTAATATTCACAGTATCTTATCACTTTATGCACTTTTAGCATCTGAATCAGGGGTGTCAAACTCTGGCCCGTGGGCCAAATTTGGCGGTGTAATTATATTTGGCCCGCAAGGCCATAACGAATGGCCACTGGAGGACAGATGTGGCCAACCACGTCATTTTATGTGTCTGCGAGTGCTTAATTGATCTTAAACAAAAGTTGCCTTATAATAAATCTATGTTGCTTTAAATAGTGCACTGACTATAAACTACATTTTCACAATGCATTATGCAATTATGTTATTATCCACAAAATGACGGCATCCCGCCAACAGATCGCAGTGTTTACATTAGTGTTTAATTACTACGACAAGTGAGATTAAGCAGATTGAGAAATATCAACAAATGATCCTTAAATGTTCAGGAGGTAAAAGATTAATGCAGATAAAAAAAACTGTTGCATGAAAAATGGAAAGGCGAAATATTTGTGCTTTAAGAAAAAAAAAACGGTCTTTTTTTTGTGGTATCAGGCGGTGTCAGTAATTTGGTCATTTATTTTGAGACAATATTTTAATCAGATATCATATCTTAAAAATTATATCTAGCCCAACATTTTTCAACTCAAGGTAATGTCTCAAACATTACCTTGAGTTGATCATTTTAATACAAAACTATAGTCTTTTTTCCTATGGAAAAGCTAAACTACAGATTTCTAATGGAAAGACAAAAACAAGGCAAATTAAAACAGGTTTTTTAATAAATTTGACGTTTGAACATCTCTAATGTATGGATTAGTTTGAGAAACATTCCTCCCGTGTTTGTAATAGTTCACAGACATAAATGTGGACAGCATGTTTCCAATATGTCACGCACAACAATATTCTTCATAATCACTGGCAAAATATCATTGAGGAAACGACTGTTTGTGTATTTTATGTAACAGCAGAAGGTGAAGTGCCACAGCTGTTCAAACCGTGTCACACTAAAAGACTGTACACCACCTTGTACCTTCAGCATGTTTCATTGGATTGCATGAAATGCTGATTTGACTATTTCTAATATAATCCACACTATACAATATGGCCTCACTGGTTAAATATGTTCTGTTTTTAAACATGATGTGGGAGCAAAGGGAGGAAAGGTTGCTACCTCCAGGAAGAATTCTAGATATTATAATACAGAACAAGGTAAGATGAAGTATATGTTATTAGTAAATGGTCAGTCAGTTAAGTAGCAGTCACATCAAGCCATTCAAGTGTCATACAACGGCCTGATAGAAACAGAGATGACTAAGAAACAAGCCTGGGACACAGTGGCAGGAAATCACAAATGAAAATGACTCAACTGACACTGCACACCACCAGCAGGGATCAGACTGTTCAAAGAAGGGCCAAAGGTTTTAGTCTAAATTATGAATAAGCAAAGACTAAATGTGCTGAAAGTAATTATTCAATGGACACAACATTCGCTCAAAATAACCCAAATTCCCCAATGAAATTTGATCAATTAAATAAAGCACTACATTGGATTAATCAATCCGTAATAAAGAAAGCAAATAACAAAGAGAGCCAAACAGCAGCTTCATCCAGAGGGTGATGGCCTCTGATGGCCTGCACCTGAAGTGTAGCTTATGGAGAATGCTCTAGTGATGTGTCGTTCGTGAACGTTTCGTTCAAAATGAACTAATCTTTTATATGACTCGGGAGTAATGAGTCATCTCAGTGAGTGATTCGTTCATTTTCATGCAGTACCTTCCTTCGCCACATGGCAGACAGCTGCATAAGTTCAGATAGCAGAACAGGAAACAGAAATGATTAGTTCAGGATTCACTCAACTGAGTGGTTCGTTCGTTCATTTTCATGCAGTACCTTCCTTCGCCACATGGCAGACCGCTGCATAAGCTCAGTCAGCAGGACAGGAAACAGAAATGATTAGTTCAGGAGTGACTCAACCGAGTGGTTCGTTCGTTCATTTTAATGCAGTACCTTTCTTCGCCACTTGGCAGACAGCTGCATAAGCTCAGTCAGCAGGACAGGAAACAGAAATGATTAGTTCAGGAGTGACTCAACCTAGTGGTTCGTTCGTTCATTTTCATGCAGTACCTTCATTCGCCACACGATGGCAGGCAGCTGCTTAACCTCAGCAGGAAAGGAAACAGAAATGATTAGTTCAGGATTCACTCAACTGAGCGAGCGTCCGTCCTTAGGTCACGTGACAGCTACCTAGTCACTGTTGTGCTGTTAAACAACAATGGCAGAGAGGATACAGGACACAAGTCACTTTATTGAGGTGTGTATTTGCTTTCCTAGGGTTTCATATGGTTTGAATTGCTTATGGCATTTTGTTTATTATACTTTGTCAGCTGAAGCAAACCATGTTAAGTGTTTGAGAACCGCGGTCTTTTTTTTACAACGCCCACAAGAGGGATACAGCGCCAACCGCTGTAAAAATGAACGAAATGAACGAAATGACTCAAAAAAAGATTAGTTCAATTTACTGTCCGAGAGTAAAAGATCCGAGTCGGTAAGAAGAGTCGAACTTCCCATCACTAGAATGCTCACAGATTGGATGTAATTGAGTGTTTACAATGAATTGTAATATTATGCAGTTAAAGTAAATGCAGGACATGTCAGCGAACAGAGAGGAACTCTCCCAGACAGCAGGGGGAGCTGTAAAGCTCGCAGCTCAACACTATACAGCACTACAGAGAATAGTCATAAAATCTGAATTTCCCAATCTGAAGTTTCAACTGGAACACCCAGGGTAGCCATTGTTAGCCATTGTTAGCCATTATTAGCCATCGTTAGCAATACCAAATTGTTGATTTTTTTTGCCATTTACACCACACATACACACTCACACATACACACTCACACATTCACACCACACATACACACTCACACATACACACTCACACATTCACACCACACATACACACTCACACATGCACACCACACATACACACTCACACATACACACTCACATACACACTCACACATACACACTCACACATACACATTCACACGTACACACCACACATACACACTCACTCACACATACACACTCACACATTCACACCACACATACACACTCACACATACACACCACACATAGACACTCACACATACACACTCACACATTCACACCACACATACACACTCACACATACACACCACACATACACACTCACACACCACACATACACACTCACACATACACATTTACACATACACATTCACACGTACACACCACACATACATACTCACACATAGACACTCACACATTCACACCACAGATACACACTCACACATACACACCACACATACACACTCACACATACACACTCACACAGACACAACACACATACAAACTCTCACATACACACTCACACATTCACACCACACATACACACTCACACATACACACACACACATTCACACCACACATACACACTCACACATACACACTCACACATTCACACCACACATACACACTCACACATTCACACCACATACACACTCACACATTCACACCACACATACACACTCACACATACACACAACACATACACACTCACACATACACACTCACACTCACACACCAGACATACACACTCACACATACACATTCACACATACACACTCACTCACTCACTCACACATACACACCACACATACACACCACACATACACACTCACACATAAACACTCACACATTCACACCACACATACACACTCACACATTCACACCACACATACATACTCACACAAACAGACCACACATACAAACTCTCACATACACACTCACACATTCACACCACACATACACACTCACACATAAACACTCACACATTCACACCACACATACACACTCACACATAAACACTCACACATTCACACCACACATACACACTCACACATTCACACCACACATACACAGTCACACATACACACTCACTCACACATACACACCACACATACATGCTCACACACCACACATACACACCACACATACACACTCACACATACACACTCACACACCACACATACACACTCACACATACACACCACACATAGACACTCACACATACACATTCACACAGCACATCTACATGCACCGTATTTGTCTATCACACATCGTTCACACTGCTGACACAACCGTCAGGAACAACATAAGGTTCAATGTCTTGCCCAAGGACACATTGGCATGTAGACAAGTGGAGCTTGGAATCAAACCCACCACCTTCCATTTGAAGGACGACTTGCTCAACCACTAACTGCCCCAGTCAGTAGCATCACTCTGTGTGTGTGTGTGTGTGTGCTAATGAGGCAGAACCACATTTCTGAGGAACCGGTTAAGTGTAGGATTTGAATTGTAGTCAGGTTAAGTGTAGGGTTAGGTGTAGTGTTTTGTGTAGGCCGTCCAAATGAATGGAAATCAATGCATGTCCTTAAAAGGACCGCTACACAAACCTGTGTGTGTGTGTGTGTGTTTGCACGGCTGCCAGAAACATTCAGCTCTGTGCACACGATGTGCTCGTGCTCAGAGTGAATGCAGGTGGTTCTTAACATGAGAACACAGAGACACCACAGTCGGCTGCAAGCCCTGTAACAAAGCATGGATCATATGCACAACAGCAGCTTCTGACACAGGATGAGTTCAGGTCACTTTTTCCTTCATGGATCAACAACATTCACATATAAACAGCACATGTGCTCTGCTGAACACATGGAGCACTAAATTATACTCTTTTAATGCCTTTTGCCTCAAAGGGCAACAACAAACACGAGCTGCTCGTGCTAAAGAACTGAGATCAGCAAGATCAGAAAGCCTCATTTATTTTGTCCAAGAGAATCACAGCCTTCAAGCCACAGAATGATAGTCTCTAAGCTTGTGGGCAGGAGAATCTGACTGAAGGTTTTTCTTGTGGACCTCGGGTATGTTTTCATAAACCACAAAGCTAAAAGAAACCTGCTGCCAGTAGAGGGAGTTGTAGCTCCTACTGTGGTTTGTTATGCCTTTTAATGCTGATTTGTGTGACCACACTGAACAATACAAAGTGCAGCGTGCTGTTAGATGTGTGACCAAACAATGTGATCCTTGTTGTGACTGAGTTGTAAACACTTGTGTGTTGTGTGTCCGTGCTTCTGTGGATGTTTATCTCCTCCTCATCTGAACTCATCACAGGTTGACATATTGGTCTGGTTTGACTATTTACCGCTGTAATTGACGTACAGTACGAGTGCATGGTGTAATGTTTGAAGAGAGACGGCTGCCTGCGCTGCTTTGCCTCCAGCTGCTCCCAAATTGTCCGGCCATTAAGCGATTACAGGTTTACAACCACAGCACTGAGACGACCTGATGATCTTTCTCTGTTGTAATGGATCGTTATCCCGGATTCTTATGCTGTCAGTCGATGTGATACAATTAGGCTCGATGTCATAATTGGGCTGTAAAGGAAGCAGGTATTTTGTGCATCCTGAGGACCTGAATGTGCCATTATGATGACATGCAGGTACTGTTGAGGTTATATTCTCTGCACACATACATCTGAAATATTTCATGCAGTGAATGTGCAACTCCACAGTAACACGATTTTAGGTGTGAAATCTATCTTGCTGCTGTCATTATGCTCAGCTCTGGAGCTACAGAGGAGTGTTTACTCGGAGGACAGAGGCAAGAACACATTGATCTTATTTAGACAAGCTTTTGTCTGGGATGCATCCAAAAGCAAACAGTCTGGGGAAGAAGCACCACAACAGGGCGTAAGTAATTCTCCTGCAACCCAGACACACTCTGCATAGGTTACAGACTGATAGAAGCCACTTGTATCCTTCAAAAGATTCAGCATGTAATGATTTGTTTAACCAATACATTCTCCTGTGTTCCGTTTTAAGAAAGTGGTTTTACTGGATTATTTTAACACTTATCCATCGACTCCCTACTTACATCTACCACATTGATTCCATCACTGAGCTGAACACTGTACGCCAGAAGATGTTTTTATGTAAAAAATGCAGTCACCAAAAGACATCTGCTTTATGTTATGACAACCCTGCTCCAAGATGAAGCTCGTGTATAACTCAACCTCTTAGCAGTTTTGCAGGCATTCACTGCATGCATGTTTCTCATTAACAATGAATAAAGAATAATGCAATGTGTCAGTATATTCCACATTATTCCAAACATTCCTGTTTCTAAATAACGAGTCTGTTTACTGGTGTCACTCGAGAAAACAAGGTTTAAAGTGTTTGTTTGTCACTGTATGTGACAGTGATGTCATTCTACATGTCACATTAATGCACACCATTAAATGTGCAGGACAAATTCTATTTGTATTTATAAAAAACGATAAAGGCTGCTGATTCCAGAGAGAGGCCGGGTGACTGTTTCTGAGCTCACAGAGAAACACACGGTAAATAAAACAATGCTGCAGAGTAAACCTGATGATGTCTGGATACTGTTTTCACCTTAAAACTGAAGTAGGACTGGAACAAAGACAACATGGAAATGGAACAACATTTAAGAAATGGTTAACACCACCTTCAAGCAGGTTTCTCAAATGGGTCTGGACTCTGCTCCCTCAACCATTCTCCCATTATATATATATATATATATATATATATATATATATATATATGTATATATATATATATATATATATATATATACATACACATTATATATACATACATACATATACACACATACATACAGTATATATATATATATATATACACACACATATATGTATATATATATATATATACACATTATGTATATATACACATATACAGTATACACACACACATATATGTATATATATGTAAATATCTATGTATCCTGTATAAAAAATGTCTCTGTTTATATATACATATATCTTCCTACTATTGGCTGAGTGTGAGTCAGTGTTTACTAAAAACCCTCTCTTTATTGTTGCCCTCTACTTTTCCCAGGTGTCTTTTTGAAAGAGGATCAACATGCTCAGGGAAATCGCATTTAGTGCTCGGCTGCAGGATGTGATTGGTGATAGATCAGAGTGTATTAAGTAACAAAAGACTTGAATTAACCGGTTGTCAAATCAATAACACACACTCTCTCTCCCTCCCTCCCTCCCTCCCCCTCACTCTTACTCATGCTCTGTGTGTGGGTGTGGGCATTTGAGTCATGTTGTTTGATACTGTACATGTTTCAAAATATTTTATAAAGAAGAAATGAGCTTCTGATAATCATTTCATTGAGTAGTACACATGTATATATCTATATATATATATATATATATATATATATATATATATATATATATAGATATATATATATGTGTACAACTACAGATGTTGCCACTCTTTGCAGTGCAGGTGTAACATGTATCTGTGCTCTGATACTTGTTTCAGTGCTCACTCTTTAGAACCCAGGAAGGCTTCGTGCTCTTTCTGCTCTCCTGCTCCAGCATAATCTTCTTCTTTTAAATAGTGTAAAATAGTGAATTCAACAGCCTTTTGACACTAATTTTTGACAGTACATTTTTGTAGAAATCTGCTTCCACGTTCTTTGTTCTGTAATTTTACATTTGTTGTTTTTATGTACTATTCCATCAACCTGCCCAGGGACTACAGGTGGAAAATAACAACCTGGCACAATGCATATTCTCTTGTTGTACAAGATTAATGTTTTATTGTGCATTGTCCCTGTCTTGAAAAATAAATGACATTACATTACATTAAATTGTATGCTGTTAACATATTTTCAAAAGCCTGCAGCACAGTTAGCAAAAGGTTAGCAAAATGTGCTAACTGTGTCTCTTACGTTCAACTACAATAACGAACAAGAGCATGCCAACACACGCATCTAACTAACTAGCATCAACAAGACAGCTGAGCACTAGATTTGCTCCACTTCTGCAAGACCCCGAATCTCCATCTGATGACCTGGATAACCTCTCAGACTTACAGAGAAGGGTAAGATCTGGAAGTTAATCAGAAGACGGTGATCAGGAGGTGATCAGGAAAGCTTGGTGTAAAAAATGTAAAGATCATGTATAGTAAAAACACAAAAGTGACATGGTCTGTGACATGACTGACAGACTTCTGAGTGTTGTTGCAGCAAATCCAACTGTGAAACGCATGGTACTGCACACTGGGGCGAGGGTTAGCAGCAGTCTGACATGCTCAAACAAGACTTTAATAATCTGCTAAAAAACAGTGAGTTCTGTGAGTGCTGAGGTTTTTATCAGCGGTCAGAGGAGGAGTTCAGCAGGTTGCTGGAACTAAACACATGGCTTTTCACTGCATGTGACGTTCAATCGGTGCATTTTATTGATTTGAACTTGTTTTGGGACCACAGGGAGACAGGCTTAAATAAGTCAGGATTCAAGCTTTTCACCTCAAACTTATCTTTCTCCCTGCATCCCACTCTTCACTCTGCCAAGGACACAAGACAAGGGGAGTCAAAACAACAGGAAGATATATGAAGACATGAAGGAGAGTCAACGCTGCAAGACATGAGCTTTAAACGTCAGAGAAGATCAAATAAATGCTTCAGTCAGTGCTAAAGACCTTTTTAACATCATTAACATTAACCTGGAGAACTTTGTGCTTTCTCAACATGTAACACAATCAACACATAACAAGGGACATAGACTAGATATAATTATTTCCAAAGGTCTTAATCTCTGATCATTACTGTTTTGTTTAAAATGACCAGCCCTGTTAATCCTAACAAAGGTGAAGGAGAGGTGATGAGAAAACATTAGATTAATGATAACACCTGCACATTATTCACCCAGGCATCCTGTTGATGACCTTGTGAATGGTTTCAGTATCAGTTATGACTGGGTTTGATTCCATCGCCCCAATTAGGAGCAAAGTTCCATCAGGAAAGGAAAAAGTCTGGTGAACTTTTGGTGAAAAGTTCACAAAAGAGTCGCCGGGCAGAACACAGGTGGGAAAAAAAAAAAAACTTCAGGTTTACTACGACATTGAAGAGAGAGAAGAAGAGAGAGTCTCTAGTCTTCTACAACCATGAAGTAAAAATGCAAGGCAATCGTTTTTCTCAGAGATTATTAATAGAAACAGTAAGAAAGTCCGGACACTGCTTTTCTGTTGTAGACAGACTAACAAACCCAGAAGCTTCAGTCCCAGCTGAACTGCTGACCAAAAAGTCTCTTTTCATACATATATATTATACATATACATACATATATATACATATACATATATTGTACATACATATACATACATATATGACATATATTATACATACATACATATATATACATATACATATACATATTGTACATACATATACATATATGACATATATTATACATATACATACATATATTATACATACATATACATATATCATAAATACATATATATACATACATATATGTATATTTTATACATACATATATCATAAATACATATATATACATACATATATACATACATATACATATATTATACATATACATACAGTATATATACATATACACATATATTATACATACATATACATATATTATACATACATATAAATACATACATATACATATATTATACATACATATATACATACATACATATATATTACATATATACATACATATATTACACATATACATAACATATTATACATATATTATACATATACATATACACATATATTATACATACATATACATATATATTATACATACATATACATATATTATACATACATATATACATACATACATACTTAACATACATATAAATACATACATATACATATATTATACATATATACATACATATAAATACATACATATAAATACATACAGTATATATACATATACATATATATTTCATATATACATATACTGTATACACATAACTCCATAACTAACATATATGTGTGATACGAGCATTCCATGTCACCTTTAAGTTTGCTCATCCCCAAAGAACAACAATAGTACTCAAGGTCACTCAGCCAGGATTTTTAACACTCCATCAATTTGAAGACAGAATCTGTAAAGCATGACATACGGACACATGGACATACAGGATGAGAGAGTTGCTGCTTTGATCGCTGTGGGTTTATCTGTAAGTTTGTCCCTCTGTGAACAGCTTTTAACGGATCCAAGTATGTTCCCATCAAATTTTGATTCATTTACATAACCTACATGTATGGATGCAAGGACTTCCCAAAAACATTTGCAGAACCTGCACTAATTTACTGGGCTGATGTTTCTGTATTGAATCAGCCTCTTGATTTTCCACTGACGTTCACTCTGACAGTCTCATCGTGTACTGTGAACTTCCTGAAAGAGCTGATGTGAGACAATTCTGAAATAACTCTGTTAAAAAAATGTTGTGAACTGGCAGTAATGAGGAAAGAGCGACACTTTATTGTCATCTCTGTGTGAAAGTGATGTCATGCACCGTTTCAGCCTGACACATGGCGAGAATATTAAGTTATAGGAGCAGCACACAAGTGTTGTGCGATGTGGAGATATATTTGAAAAAAGAAGTCAGACTATTGTGCACCACAACACCAGCAGCTCCCCACAAGAGCACGACTCAGGGAGATTAAAGCAGAGGATAGGAGGCATGAGAGAGAGAGAGAGAGAGAGAGCAGGGCATGTTTCCAAGGTAACAAGCTGTGCTGAGGACAAGGCCTTTTTGATGGGGGCAGTGTCAACATTCAGAGGAGTCTTGCTCCAGCAGATGTCCACTTACATTATTATTCACCTACACAAAGACAGACTCATGTCTCTTTAGAACTTGCTAAAGATTAGATGAGAGGATCTCATCAGCAGCTTGTTTTTGTCCAACATAAACAAACAAGGTACAGCATGTGTTAGTGATACAGAGTAATCCACGTGCAGTTTGGCCAACACCAACTTCTTCTTTTTGTTTGTTTTTTTAAACAGGAACAGACCATATTTGAATGAGGACAGAGCAAGGAAAGAAGTGATCAACGAGAAAACAACGTCCAAGCACTTGAACGCTGGTTTCACCTCATACAACCTTTAAAAGCATCAGGAAGTGTATGACTGTTAAGTCTCGGGTCATACTTCCCATTTCTGCATGTGTGTCCATGGCCGTAAAACGAAGATCCGCGTCGCTCTTCCCTCACATTCCAATCCACTTGCTGCACTTTGTCACCAGGAGCTCGCGCTCATGTGTGTTGTGTGTCTTGATGCTAAACCAAGCCATATAGAGATTAATGACAGAAACGCACTGTGTGTGGGTGCAGTGAGACAGATCCAGTGCTGCTGTCTGCAGTTCACATGTGGCAGACACCGTGAAATTCTGACTTGTACTTTGCATTATTTAAAACTCTGACAGAGGCTGGTTTCAAGTGTGTCCAACTTTCTTCTCTCTCTTTTTCCACCTCTAGCTTTTCCACTTGTGTTCCGCCGGGTGCCAGAATGTGGCTGCTGGATTGACTGGAATACATCTCGTATGGAAACGGAGACGGGCTCTCTGTGTGTGGCACAGACCTACACTTGGATTCACTTGTGAGATCGGAGTTAATAGCTCACTTGTGTGTAGTTGACGCCCTTTAGCGTCTCATCTGGTGTGAGATGAGATGCCTGCTGCATTATATCACACACAGACAGTGGAGGCAGAACCAAATGAAATGATCTTGTCACCTAAATCTGTTTTGTATTCCTGGTGCAATTTCCTCTCCAGGATAAAAGTGACAGTTACAACTTGAGCTGGACTTGATTGAACTGGAGACGATCTCGTCCCGTCCAGAGAAGCACGAGTTCATAATGTGAAAAAGCATCCAGCTAATAATCTGCCATTCTGGGAGCTTGCCATCAGTCTCTGACACACACACACACACACACACACACACACACTGCACTCAGCTGCACTCAGAATCCCTTTTTCTTCCAGAGAAAATAACGTCTTTTGTGTGAAGCCAAAGAATCATTGTGTCATCGTATGTGAATGATCTTATCTGATGCATTCCATAGGTTTCAGGCTTGAACAACTATAGGATCCAATCAGAAAGCGTGCACATGTCCTCTGAGCTCAGTGAGGACTCAGTCCTGCTTGTCTTTCTATAACTGCAGGTTTAGTCTACTTAAGGAGTGACTCACTGTGAGCGCCAGATAGAAATTGGCAGTGCGACCACACGAGGCGGAGCTATTGATTTTCTGCTTTGTGTTGTTGGCTGTGGTGTTTTCAGATCTCCTCAGTCTGATGCCATATTATTTAGTTGTTTGTGCGTCTGCTCCTGATGGAGACAAAGAATGCAGTATAAGCAATAGATAGTGTGTCCTTACAGGGACACACTATTATTTATTCTATACTCGTGTTTCTTACCTATAAAAGGTTCAGTGTGTAACATTTAGGAGGGTTTAATGTCAAAACTCTAATTAATTATTCAAATGTATGTTTGTTTCAGTGAATAATCCCTTAAGAAGTAAGAAAAACGTGGCTACGGTAGCTCAGTGGTAGAGCGAGTCGTCTTTCAACTCAAAGGTTGTGGGTTCGATTTCCGCTAGTCTAGTCTTGGGCAAGACTTGGGCTTTGCCGGCAGCGTGTAAATGAGTATGAAAGGTGAGTGATAGAAAACACGCTTAGACGCGCTGTAGTGAATGTGTGAGTGAATGGCAAACCTGTAGTGTAAAGCAGCTTTGAGTCATCAAGACTAGAGAAGCATTGTATAGTATAGTATATAGTATAGTATAGTATAGTATTTAGTATAGAACTATATAAATACAGACCATTTACCAGTTAAGGTGAACCACACTGACTCAATTAAAGAACAATTCAACTATAGAATACTTTCTTTTTTTTTAAATGAATAAATAACTACAGATTTTTTTTATATTTAGCATCTTGAGTCTCTTCCTTTACAATGTCTTAATAGTTCATTGCTGCGCAGCTGCCACTGACTCTACACTAATGTCTCATCTAAAGGAACCAGGACATTTGTCCCTCAGGACCAGAGAAGAAATTGTTGAAGTGCTGGGCTCATGGTCTCGCTCCCCTTCACACAAAAGACTTGATATTCTAAGATTATGCATGACAGCAAACCTTTTACATTTCTCTACAAAGCAGCGACCTTGAAACAAGGTGGGGCCGTGTACTCTGATCTAACATTTGCTCTGTAATCTCTGCAATTCCTGCCGTTCATCACTGTCATCAGCTCATTATTGATCAGCCTGATGCGTCTCATGTTCACTGATTGTCTTCGACTATATATTCATCACTTCTACATGAGCTTTGCACACATGTGCAGTAAAACATTGAGCTGTGTCATTGTATATTGGTGTTAAGTTCAATTATAGTTTGATATTTGTTCATTTTTGTCTATTATAACGTTTAAAATGTTGGTGTTTCAGAGTCAAAACTATCCGCTTCTTTCTAGTGAATCACAGTTTAGTCTCAGACTACATCCACGACCCGTATGAACCATACTGAGGGGGTAAACACCAGGGATCGAGTTAACAAAGCTGGTGTGTGCAGTCCTGAAATCTTCAAACTTAAGCAGGTGTGGAGCAAGCGTAGGAGGTGATAAGGAAGGAAACTAATACTGAAAGCATGAAACACCACCCAGGGAATTACTGTTAGACACAAGGCACACAGGTTCAGGTTAGGGCAGGAGACGACCAAGTTAACATATCATTTTGATTAAACCTGAATTAGTTCTAAAATCTCAATAAAATTCATTCATAAACAAAAAAAAACAAAAAGGTAAAAACCTAATCAGGGCAGAGGCCAAAGTGGATGGACGAAGGCTATAGGGCAGGGGAGGGGTCCACCAAAGAAACACCCCAAAATCACCAGGCCACAGTCTCAGTGAAGAAAACCCACTCCCAGGGACACAGCAACTGAAAAGGGGAGAATAAATAAGTGAGATTATAGCCTCAAAACAAAAGAAGAAAACACAATTACTTAAATTATAAAACACAATCTCTGAACTAACAGGATAAAATGACCAAAAAATAAGCACACAGTCACACACTCACACACTCGTTCACTCAGTATAAGGGGGACCGGACAACACCGTAAGGTAAGCAGCAGGTGGTTCACAATAACACCTGTCTGGGACGCGACCTCTAACCCTTAAAAACTGCAGGTGCAATGCATTTTAAACTAAATGTAGCGTGGATGTAGTTTGAATAATAGATGGATGGAACCAAATGGGCATACCTGGTGCAGAATCCTGGTGCAGAATCCTGGTGCAGAATCCTGGTGCAGAATCCTGGGGCAGAATCCTGGGGCAGAATCCTGGTGCAGAATCCTGGTGCAGAATCTGACACTCACCCCAGTGACATGGTGATGAACCTGAAGCACTTCACTCTAATATAATATAATCTGCAGCAGAATGACATTCAGAAACGTGAGCATATGAACAGAATGCACAGTACATGCCTCTCACATCATCCCTCATATGCTTTAGGATTACTAGGGAGCATGAAAGCAAACATCCATCTAAAATAATTGAGATGTTCAGCATGTTGCCTGAGAATGACAACATGCTTCCTCTGGTCATTTGTCTTTTACACTGCAGGTGTCAGGTGTTATTGTCTTGAATGGAGAGAAGCAGTTGCCACATTATTTAGAGCAGGACATGCTTTGTTAAGTACGGTGAGTGAAACAGCTTCTGCAAAGCGATGGATGTGCAGTATATTCATCTCCCGCAGCTTTTTGTCATATACCTGACAGTATGCGACAGTTTGATTGTGTTTGTCTTCAGCTTACAATGTTAAAGTCTCAGACAGGTCAGAGGAAGGTTTTTAAACTTAACGCTTGTCATGCATTTAAGAAGATGAGAATTTCTTTTCTCATCTTGCTTCAAACAGGAATGATTTCCTCCCAAGTGGAGTGAAGTTGGTATTTTAAGAACCCGACTTGTTCGTCTGCTGAGGATTATCTGCTCGTCCACTGTCATATATTTATCTGACAAAGAAATAAGCAGCTCTGTTTCACACTTTTGTACTCAACCATGTTAAGGTAATTGGTCAGCTGTTTGACTGGTGGAAAGGAAATTTGCAATTTGTTCACATAATACATTCATCTGTTCAAATGATAAGCCCATAATCCTCGAGGCTTTGAGCTATTTGCTACAGACAAGATGCAACATGATTTAGCTTTGTGCTGTGGTGGAAACTGCAGTGAGCTGTGTTTAAACATGAAATATCAAGTACAATGGTTTACAGTCAGTTAGAAAATACACATGTTGCTTGGTATGATCGTGGCTCAGTAGAAAAGTACGAGACCACATGACTTTTGCTTTATGGAAACTTTAAATGACCACAGCGATGAAACACCTGCTGAGAATATGTGCACAGCACTAACATGGTGGTGTGTTACACTCACATACACCACAAACTTCCATTACCTTTGCACATGTAAATACTGGGTTAAAACAACTATGTTTTTCAACACAGAATACAAATAATGTCACATTCTTTTGTTCACAAAGACCAAACAACAATCAACAATGACAAAATTCACCTAGATCTAAAAGAATCCAAGGTTTTAAATGTGTTTTTATGGTTTTAAGGTTATTTAAGGAAGAATGGAGCCACTTTCACTTCCACTCTGCGTGTGAACCTGTTTGCACAATGTGAGTTTGATGATTGTGTAACTCTGCAACAAGTGTTTACCTTAATAATAGTCAACATAAAAGTTATAGAGGTCTTTTATTGTGGTGTGGTTGCTACAGTAACAGCATGTCCAGGTTACATATTGTTGCTTTCAGACATGCACTGAAGTCTGGACATGTTTCTGAAATCAGGGTGTGAACGCCAAAGTCCTTTTGCACATTTTCTATAAAATATTCATCATCAGTGTCCAGATAATAAACTCTGCACAGTCTCGCGCTGCCTTCATCACATGTCTGTCATATTCCTCTCTCCCCTGATACACAGGTCATCATCTGTAATCCCGATCCTTTTCATTTTCAGACCATGAGACCGATTCTTGTGCTCTGAAGTTCACACAGTTCACACTGACATTATCCTAAAGCACGAGAAACAGCTAACATGTGTTTTCAAAGGATTCAGATCATTCCCCAAAAAGAAGGAACGGAATCAAACATAAGAAGACAGAATTTCACAGGCTTTCACTTCAGTTTGAACTTACTGCAGCTCACACAAATTTCCAAGCTTGCGTCTTGAATGACAATGTTTACCTCATTTACTTCAGAAGCTCTTATCAAAAGCTCTGGACCTGGCAAGATCAAAGTGCAGCCGAGCGGTTTTCCCTCCGGCACTTTCTGGCTGGGAAAATGAGCTTTTAAAGGACTTTTGACAAGCACATGGCCTTTGAAGCAGATCAGTATTGTTGCCTTCTCAGGTTGCACAATGATGATCATGCTGTACGGTCCCGAAAGCTCCGTTGAATCTAACTGGCTGCGTTAGCCCCACACAAATTTCCCAGGTGTGAAATATTTGTTCTCACAATTTCAAAGCAGCCCCTTGAGCCTCATCGTGCTGCACTGTGATCGTAATGAAAAGTGTACGGGCTCCAAGACGCTGCTGCTAATGCTGCTGCTGCTGCTGCTGCTGATGATCAAACTTATTAAGCATCGTTTTCATGTCCCCAAGGAAAGATGGATTGCACTGAGAGCCTTTTAATACAAATATATAATCTCCTGAAAGTGATATGAAATCTCAGCCTGAAAGTGCTGCTCTAACATGTTATCAATAGAAATGTGATCGGCGGAAGTCCGAGGCAGCTGCAGCTACACCTGAATAAACAGCTGAGTAAACTCATGTCAATGGAATGGTTTCTTTCATATTGCATATTATGGGATTAGTTCATGGCCATTGTGGTGGCTTCAAAATACAAAACGCTCCACTGACTAAACTTAAGAGGAAGTGACTCTCAGCTGTAACACAAATGTCATTTCAGTCGACTTAAGATGAACTGCTGAACAGCAGCTACACCTCTTCTATGTTGTGTGTGAGGCAGGGTCCAGCATGAACAAGGACAGGTTCAATTACAGCTGGAGTTTAGAGGCAATTCAACAGGAAGTGAATCAATCTGAGGATTAATTGTTGCACCACATCCTGAGCAGCAGACACTCGATACAGCCAGAGGGAGACTGCTGTAATGTAGGTGAAACACAGACAGACAGACAGACAGACATGACTGCAGCACATTAACCCTTCACACCGTGTTCAGCTGAGTTTACACACATGTGAAGCATCACAAGACTCACAGGACGTCTTTAGCTGAAAAAGATAAAAATGCTGATGACAGCATTGACCTGAAGCTGCACACACACATGACCTTCATGTGTGTGTGGGGAACACCTGTCATCAATGACAAGCATCATGGCAGCCAAACCCAAGGAAAGAAAAGTACTGCAGATACTGAAAGTCACGCTTTTCAAAGACAACTTTAATGATAAGATAAGTTTTATGGTGAGTGAGCAAATAGCTAAAAATAAACGCTCAATAAAAACCTCACTGATGAGGAGAATGTGATATAATACATGAAAGGTACAATTAGAAGTCTGTAGATCATGGGTGTCAAACTGCCCACCACAAAATTAATATTTCTTATAATAGAAATAAAACATTCGGTTGTAATTATTGCTTTATTAAATGTATTACATTAAATAACATATATTTAAGCTGCTTTAATAATAGTTATCCTCGTCATTATTTGCTTAATGTTCTATCTATTTATCATAAATAGAGTTTTATTGTGAAGTATACGCAGTTTTATATCAAAACAAGCAAACAACTTTTACTTTGAAATTCTGTCTCATATCATGGTGAATATCTTATATTGCCCTCCCCACTACGGAACTCTTTTTTTCTCTAGACTGGCCCCCTCTTGACCAGACTAGATGCTCATTGGCCCCCAGGTCATTTGAGTTTGACACCCCTGCTGTAGATATGTAATGTCTGAGCCAAACTCTGCATACCTGCTCAATGGACAGAGACACAAAAGTCGTTTAAAAAATAAATAGAAAGTGTGTTTTCAATGTGGCCCATGAATGTTGTTTATTATAAGATTTTATGATCTGAAATAAAGAAGAAAAGAAATAACTGAACCCCTGGTTTTCTGTTATCTTCAGTCTTCAGGACTCCTCATGTGTTGCTGCACATATTACCTTCTCTTTCTCTCCACATGAGCCTGCACCCTTGTCACAACACGAGTGTGCACATTTGAACATAAACATCTTGCATCTTAGCTGAGATTTCATTGCAGGAAAGTGATTCCTCTTCCAGAGAGAAGCTGTGATGTGAAGCATTGGCTGTCATTTGTGCCGCGTCTCTGCAAACACTTCTTTGCTTTGACTTATCACATCTGGCTTTGCTGGAGAGGAGATAGGCTTTTAAACAAATGGCTGCTGTCACCCAGGGGGAGACAGCCTTTAATGAGCCTGTCTGCACCACTGGCACGCTCTGCATCCAGCCATTATTAAAACAAAAAGATGGAATAAAGAAAATCTGCCTCTAATAACTCTAGTTCTGCATCAGAGCACAGTGCATTCAATGATAGATGTTTCATTGTCATTGTTGTGAATGTGTGAATACGTTTATCTAAAGAAATGCTTCATCATTGACAGAGCAGCATCACTTGGTGCTGCTTTAACCAGCTCATCGTGCAGCTCATCGTGCAGCATAGTCTGTGCTGTCACATCTTAACTGGGTAAATGCAGCGTGACCTGCACGGCTACTGTCAGACCCCTTTAGTAACATACTGACATGAGCTAATGCATGCTAACAGACTGACACACATCAGTATGTGGTGTTTTCTGTGCTGAGTCATCGCGTTCCTTAAAATAACTATTTATTACACTCAAATGACATTTAAAGAACACAAGGTCAGTTATCTATTTAATAATCCAACATGTGAAACAGCGTTGTCTTAATAAGAAGTCGGTGAGACCATGGACTGAAGACTAGAAGACAATATGTCCAAACCTCACCTCTGTATTTGTAGCTGGGACATTGAGTTAACTAAATCAACTAAATAAGTACATTTCCACAAATGTTGTGTTTTCTGATGCGTTTGGTTTTGATTTGTTTACTTTGAGACTGACTCACAGTTGGTTGAGTTGGAATATCAGTGGGTTCGGTTCCTTTGCTTCACTGTCTCACTGTCATTCACACACAGGTTTTCTGTCTTGCTCCTACTAACTTATCAACAATAATAACAATAATAACAATAATAATAATAATACATTTTATTCCAAGCACCCAAAGACACTGTACAGAACAAACAAACAATAAAAACAGAAAACAGGACGACAACGATGAGAGTAAGCTATTTTAAACAGGTGGGTTTGAAGTCAGAGTTTGTGACCTGTGTGTTATTTGAAATATTCCAGTGAACATCTTAGCAGCATGTCCTCTTACTTCCTGTCATGTGCTGCAGGGTTTAAATGAACAAGTATTTTGCAGAAGCAGGAAAAGGTTTGATCTTGTCTCTCCTCCTCCTCTGATCTCATTTCCTGTCATTCTCTTTTGCACTTTGTCTTGTTTAAGCTGCAAATTTCAAACGACGGCACCACTGCTGACTCAGACTCAGTATTTCCGAGTGCGTGGCTGCATCTCTTTCTGCTGCATAGATTAGATAGATTATTTTGCATTGTGCTACTGACTGCGGAGCAGGTACAGATTAAAAGAGCCGCTGTGTCGGTGTGGATGAAAAACACTGCTGATTCTTAAGATCTGGATGCTTTGATGATCAAGATCCATTTGAAGCTTCACTGGATTTAATTGGAAAACTCGGCTCTCTGAGGAAACAGATTGTTGGTATCACTGATGACAAATACTGACAAATAGCTTCTCCCAGCTCTTTAGGTTACTTCACATCTCATGTTAACGTGACATTACTCTCAACAAAAAGGGACATTCTGTTACCAGCCTTCAGCTGAGCATGCAACATGTTTCCATGCTACCCGGAAACCAATCTGTTGTTGTGCTGTAAACCTTCAAATCAACGTATCCAACCAACCACCCAACTCCACAGGCCTGAGACTGAGGCCTCCAAGCCCAGAATTTAAAAAGAAAAAGACAACGCCGTGATTATCTGTTACTAGACTGGAAGTTTCAGTTTCACCTGGAGTGGAACACCGTTTTCCAAAGCTGTGCTCTGTGCTTTAATTTGGTCAGAGAAATGTTGAAAATAACAATGTGAGTGGTGGTTTAGCCAAAGACTTAATATCAGACATAATATCCTCTGGTCTCTGAAGATGAGAACGACGTTGACAGTGTGAACTTCATTCAAATTCCATTTTCTTGTTCATTCTTTAGTTACTGATGCTCATTCAGTCCTCACTTGATGGTCAGCCTGCAGTTGTCATGGCGATGACAGCTGTACTGATTTTGGTAAACATGTCACAGACCTCATGTCATAATGTAAATGAAGCTAAACTTTTACATTGTGGATATCCCATGTCTTTACATTGCTGCATTCCTGTGACATAGAGTGTGTTATTTCCAGCAGGACAAACAGGTTGTGGATATGTGGTAACATGCACCCAAAGCCTATGAAGTATTCATGTAACCCGCTTCCCTCTGTCAAATGTCTCACCAGAGACACAGTATCAGCCTCATTGCCTTCTCTGGCCTCCATCAATACACTGAAATGAATACCACTCTAAGTATCTTTAGGGCAATCTTTCTTTTTCAGCAGCAATGAGATTACGTGTTTCTCTATTAGCTTGGTGTTATACACTATGTAAACTATCTATTCTGATAGGATTAAGTCACGCTGCATCACTGTGTATCTGTGTGTCCACTAAATGTTATTGTCTGGACCTGCCTGTGATTACACAAGCTTCAAAAAGTGCACCACAGTAGTGGCAGAGAGCAATCAACTCATACAGCACTAATTCACTTTCATCACCAGTGCTGCTTCCTCTCGTCATATCTCCTCCACTGTCTGTAATCTACCTCAGATTACAGACAGCAAATGCTAATGTTGCTTTCATGGAGTGAAACCACATAACTGGTGGACCAGTTTATAAAAGTCTGATAACCCTCCAGACTGAGGTGTGCATCTGAAGGGTTGGTTAGTTCTTTACAACAATCGTGACATCATCTGTTTCCAGGTGAAACAGAGGGGCGGGGCTAGGGGTGGAATGGGATTGAGCCTTAGAGCCATGGCAAAGATGTTGTGTTTTGGCTCATGTTTTAGAAGATGAGTGTGTCTTAAGGCTCCGTGCAGGGCTGTGTTTGCTGCAGGAGCACTGCTGCTTTGCCTTCAGGCGTACGGTCTGTCTGTCTGTCTGACTGACTGACTGACTACAGACATGACTACAGACATGACTACAGACATGTACACTGACTGACTGACTACAGACATGACTACAGACATGACTACAGACATGTTGACTGACTGACTACAGACATGACTACAGACATGACTACAGACATGTACACTGACTGACTGACTGACTGACTACAGACATGACTACAGACATGACTACAGACATGTTGACTGACTGACTACAGACATGACTACAGACATGACTACAGACATGTACACTGACTGACTGACTGACTGACTACAGACATGACTACAGACATGACTACAGACATGTTGACTGACTGACTACAGACATGACTACAGACATGACTACAGACATGTACACTGACTGACTGACTGACTGACTACAGACATGTACACTGACTGACTGACTGACTGACTGACTACAGACATGACTACAGACATGACTACAGACATGTTGACTGACTGACTACAGACATGACTACAGACATGTACACTGACTGACTGACTGACTGACTGACTACAGACATGACTACAGACATGTTGACTGACTGACTACAGACATGACTACAGACATGTACACTGACTGACTGACTGACTGAATTTGCAACATTTTAAGACCATTGACGTAGTGTTTTCAGCCATCTCTACTGCCTGTGCTTTATATGCTGTTTTAGTGGAGTAGATACATTTGGTTACAGTTTACCACAGTCACGTGTGTATTATGCCCGGTTAGTTTATTTGTTTTTTGTAAATGGTTCAGTGTGATCACGTTCCTTTTTGCTCAGTTTAGTTTTTTCTTTATTGGTGGGTCTCATGGTTATTTTGCTATTTTTGTTGACTTGTAATCGCAGGGTATATATACATATATTTACATCATTTGTACAGTTTACTGGGTTTTGGAATTTCCTTAGGTCAAGTGTTTATTCATGAATTAATATTGTTTGAAGATTGTTTTTCTTTCTTTACTGGACAGACTTTCATTAATGATGTTTCTGCTGGTTAAGCCGAGGTTTGGTTGTAAGTGAATATTTGTGGAATCACATAATGTACATAATGCACATGTACAATCCCAGGCTGTTGAGTTGCTCTGCAGTAAAAGCCATTGGTGTGTGAGCTGCAGCTGTGTGCAGGTCTGAAGACTTAATGAAGGTCAGCGGCTGAGAGCACCATCCTCTTCCTCATTAACATAACTCTTTGTTCAATATGTTGATGTGTAGCGGTGATTTACAGTTAATAAGCTTCAGATAAAGTGTATGTGTCATGACAAAGGCCCTTTTTTTTTGATGAAATTCAAATGTTTTGTTTTCAGATACCAAAGGCCAAACCATTTTCTGATTTATTTGCCCTAAAACAAAAACAAAAAAACGATCTATACCATTTCAGGCTGACACTAACAAACGGCTCGTCCTCTCCATCACAGCTGTGCCGAGCTCATATACACAGCAGTGAGATAGTAATCTGTTCTATTGATCACGCCGTCAGGGAAAAGCAAACACAGCCAACATTAACCCTTCACTGGAACAGGAGACGAGCAAGCAAAGCAAAGCAGTACAGTCAGGAGGATAATAGTGAATTTCTTATAAACACAACATTTGAACAGTTAGCTTTGATAGAATTCCACTTTCCCCTCTCATGTGAACTTGGTTTTGGTCCTGCGGCATGCTTTTACCTGTAAGGGGAGGAGTGTGCTGCGGGGATCGCTTACTGACAGTGGCGTCTACGGTTTTGGAGATCAGAGGGTGGATCCCAAGGGGCTGTTGATGCAGACGTGTGCTTTGGTTTGAGGATCTGTATTACGTTGCTCCATCAAGCAACCCCCCACCCACCATTTCTCCATCAAGTTCAGGGAAACAGAGCCCACTGTTGCCCATAAGCCCAAATGTCATTGAATATTTATCATGTATCTGATTTGAGCGCTGGAGATTCCTGAGTTGTGGCGGCCCCCAGAGGCTCCTGAGGGCCTGCAACTGAACACCCTGTAATAGAAACCCTGAAATGTGGCTGTCATTCTCTGCCCTTGGGAAATGGTTAATTAATTACATGTTGGCCTCTCTGAACAAACCTCCTTTACAGGTTAACCCTTTAAATATGAAACGTCTCTCGATTAGTGGTGTAAATACAGTAAGTCAGTCAGCTGATGGAGGATCCACTCGTGTAAACACTGACTTTTTGTGATTGCTGTCGATGAACAACTGTACTGAATGTTCTGTATATGCTGCTAATGGATGAAAGATGAATGAAAACGTTATTGACCTAAAGTGAAAAAGCATGAAGACATAAAAAACACATAACTGCACAAAACTAACCATTAGAAATGCCTCATTAAAGCATGGCTCTATTTCACTAAGATTATCACTACAATATCAGTACTGTACACAATGCTGAGTGCCTAGTTCATAAAATAAGACTGCAGCTTGTTAAGCAGATGAACGCTCCACTGAATAAATAATGTAATGCCTCTTTTACTTTACATCGCCAGCCTGAGTTTAAGGGTGCATTCATACATTTTGGTCTATTATATTCATATTTCCTGTTTTTGGGCTGTGGGAGGAAGAGAAGAAAACACACACACACACACACAAGGAGAACATGCAAACTCCATGCACAAAGACCCTTGTTCTGACCGGGTTGCAAACCCAGGTCTTCTTGCTGCAAGAGTGCAAGAGTGCTAACTCCGCAGGCCCTCGTCTGATTCAGTACCCTGAAAGTACATGCTGCGACCAAAGGGAATGAAATGGGTCGGTTATGATCTTGTGATCATTATCTTGCTGTTAGTTTGACAGCTTTGTCCATATCCAACTAACTCTGAATAAAAAGGTTAGGACAAATTATTATAAAGACACTGTAGAGCCTTTGCAAACCTTGGCATTCCGTGTCAGTTATTGTGTTTTCTATTGTTACATGAGTTTTCTTTGTGTTTAAATTGTAGACAGCAGTGGTAAAAATGGTTTCTCTTAGCTTTGTAATTGGCCTCATTGTTGTTTGAAAGACCTGCAAACTTAACGAAGGACAGTTATCCCAATAACCAACACTGTCATTAGTGTATAATGTGAACAATAATGGTGACTGTTGCCTATAAGTGTTAATAAACTGTTACCTCTCATTAAGGAAGTTAATATGTATCCACTTGACAAGGGTAGTGTTTTGAATTCAGGTGAAAATAATGAAGAAAGAAGAAAATGCACATTCAGAGTTGAATTTGATGTGAAACCCATACAATAGATTTTTTCCTACAGTTTCTTCAGTGTGTGTGTGTGTGTGTGTGTGTGTGTGTGTGTTTGATGTACTTTCACTCCTCACTGCTGTATGCCTTTCTGTTCCAGTCACTCTGGTGTGGAGGAAATCAATGTTCTGCAACAGGAACATTAATGATTCTGGAGCGGAGGGAATTAAACTCAAATCATTGTGTTCTATTGTTTGGCATGTTATATTGATTATCTCCTTGGTTTCCTTGGCAAGAGAGAAGTATTGCAGCCTCAACCATCTTACACACAAAGAACTGGATCCATTTGAAAACAAATAACTTGAAAAGTGATACAAAACACCCGTTTGGATGTGATGTGTTATTGTGTTATAAGTGCCAGTGGATAAATGGCTCATATTAGTGAAGCAGCATGTGATACCAGGTTTAAAGGTGTGTCACTGTCCTGTGGTCACATGCACAATAGGTGCTATTAAACTGACAATAGCATCAGTGCAGCACTGTTTTCTAACCACACCATGATTTCCTGGCTGAGATCCTTCATTATTTCACGCCGTAAGAGGGACGTCCCTGAGGATGCAGGCGCATTCTTCACAGTGAACTGACTTTACATTCAGAGAGACATGAAAACAAAGATGAAAGTCATCAGTATTCTGATGCACGAGTCACTGTGGCTGCTCTCGCTCGGGAATTAGAATCAGCAGTTAATGGAAAATGTTCTTTTCTGAAGTAAAAACACTCAACAAAGAACAAAGATGAATGTGAGCGACCTGACATTTTAGCACTGATGCAAATGTGAACACTAAACAGGTTTGAGTGGTAAACACTTGCCCCTCCCTGTCAGAGAAACTACCGCTAATGATGTTACCGTAAATGGTCTGTATTTACAGGTTTGCCACTCACTCACTCACTCACTCACTCACACGTTCACGCTGCACATCCATGTGCAGCCCATTTTTCTATCACTCATCTTTCATAGCCATTCACACACTGCGGGCACAGCCGTCAGGAGCAACATTGGGCTTAAGTGTCATGTAGCATGTAGACTAGGAGCAAGGAATTATAGTTTTCACACCTACAAAACACAATTGGCCAAATGGATCATTTTCTTCTCCAGAGCACATTTTGTTAAATATATACTAACTCTTCATTTCAAAATAGAACACATCTTTCTCTGCGCACACTAACTTTACCAAAACACTGGAAATCTGGCTCAAAATGAAACGAGTGTGTCAAAGAACAACACTTGTTTTCACTTCACAAGGTACATGCAGTCAATCAAAGTACTCCAGGTTTCAAAATACTAGCTATTGTTGACATTACAAAAACTGCATCGACTTTAATGTTTCAGTTTTACAGGTATTTGCATGCAAAACATGCAATCCAGCGTTATTACTGTGATGTCCCTGCAGCCAGCATCCATCTGGTCATGTGACTGATGGTCATAAACCTTCCACCTCCATGCAGAAAACAACTCCTCTATGGGCTTGAGGAAAGGTGACCAGAGTGGAAGGAAGAGACGTACCAGTCTTGGGTGGACTTCAGACCATGTTGTTAGCAATTGAAAAAAAATATGTTGTTGTTTTTGAACTGATGTCATTGCAGAAGCAGAGGTTTTTATACTGTATCTAAGGTTTGGAATATTGTTTTTGCCATTGTTGGATGTTGTGTGTTAACATCTGTAAATAATACAAAAATAATCCATCATTTTGGTGGGAGGTATAGCTTAAATGTAAGCATTGTGGAAATGTGTTCACTGACTGCATATTGTGTGAAAACAACATGAAATGTGTGAATGTCGTTTTAAAAATGTGACCACAGGACAAACGCTTGTTAGAGGCTGAAAAAAACTTGAAAGACAACTCACTCCACCACTGAGCTACCTTTGCTGTTTGATTTGTCATCTGCAGACAGCAGTTGTGTCTATTGTTGTTACAATTGATTGTGTTTGTTTTTCTATAAATGTTAAAGTCACAGTGTGTAAACTGTATGTAATGTTGCAGTTGCTCCAGTCGGCATCAACGTGAATATTGTGGGTTATTGTAAAAAACATGACGGCCTCCACAGAGTTGCTTTGACTCTTGATATAAAAAATCTCAAAAATGAAGTATAATAAAACATCATGGTGGCTTTTCTCAGACGTGTGTGTTTGTGCTCTAACAATGAGACAAATGCACCACTAAGCCTGCTGTGTTTATTCCTGTTGAATTATTCCATGATCATCTGTTCCCGGCTGAGTTGTAGATCCTGTCGTGTCTCAACAAAAAGCCTGTGGTGCTGCACCAGCCTCACACTCTCCACGCACCACAGGGGCTCTCACCAAGCTAATGGTCACACCAGAGCCTGGAAGCCCATCCTTTGTACATGATGTGCTCCAGTCTTAACCCTGCCGCCTCACACCTCCCTACAAATGTCCAGGATTATTGATTTGGCACACAGGGACACTCCTCGCTGAGTTACAGCAGCCTGTGTACTCCTGCGGTAAAGAAGAAGACCTGACCTTCACACGGTGTGGCCAGATATTATCAATATTTCATCTCAAAGCAAGAATTTCCTGAGGTTTTTGTTTTGTGTTTTTCTGATGGTACATGTGTGAAGCAGCACCGACACCATCAGAGTCTTTTTGCTTCTTGAAGGAGAGCAGAAGACAGGAGCAATGTCTCAAACAACAAATACAGAAAACAACAGGACAAACACAGGTTTAATTCATTCAAGATTTGCGACACATTTCAACAACAACATCAGAAATGTAAAGATAAAGTGTTGCACGGACTCATTGTGGCGTGACGCCCGATCTCTCTCTCTCGTCTTGCATGACTGAAATCTAATTGTTTTCTGCAGAGAACTCATCAGGCGTCAGCTGAATGAAACCTCTCACAGGAGCATCTCTGCAGTCCTCTGTTCACCTCCACCTTCCCGTTCATTTCAAATCCTCTCACAAAGAACAAGAAGAGAATTTCCCTGAGGTGTAATGATATTAGCACAACTCATTATATTCACGCACAAAATACACTGCGTGTTCACAGAAAATGAAGAATTAGATTTCAGTCGATTCTGCCCCCGATGTCTTTGTAAGGCTGAGGTGAATCTGTGTCTGGACGTCAGGTTTTTCATGCAGGAGTCACTTTTCTGCATGTCCAGCTCTCTCTCGCTCACAAAACGACTCCTCTGTAACAAACAACATAAATCTGATTTTTTACACCTCAAAGACGTTTTGTTGCTGCAGTTGTTAACTGTTGTATCCAACTATGAGCGGTGTTTCTTATCTTTCGTGACAGTCTTTCCCTTATGTTTTTATTGATTATACTTTTGCTTTCATATAGATGACCACATTAAAAACCAAAGAGTCAACTCTCATGTCCCTGTAGTTGTTTCAGATGGTGTTACTTGGGAATGAGCTGTTATAATATTTGAAATATTACACAGTTCCTACTTAGCTTCCTGCTAATGTTCACTTGTTTGTTTTATTGCTTTTTTAGTAACGTTCTTTCGTTCTTGCCTTTTTTTTTTCTTGCAGGGTTGAGTTGTTGTTGTTGTTGTTGTTGTTGTTGTTGTTGTTTCCCCTTCACTGTCTGCTGTTTCCATTTAATGGATAGATGTTTACTTAGTCACACATTAGGTAAAGCAGTTGTGATGAAAACTGCATTTTCATAATTCCACACAAAAAAACATGAGGAAAAGCTGCGAGGAAAAAAGTGAGACTCATAGGTGACCAATAAACATTATGTGCAGGTGGTGTCGTTATTCTATCGCCATGACATCAACTGCTCTATTAATTGCACATATAAAAGTTTTAATTTGCACTTAATTTAATTACAAAGAAATGAAGCATATAAATGTTTTTTTTTTCCCTGCAAACAGAATTAAACACAAAATGAATGCTTGAAAATAAACGTCAGCAGAACTGCAAGAATTCATTGTTTGCTTTGGTGCTGACAGGATTTTGTGGGAATGAGAAAAAAATAAAAGAACATAATAATGAAATATGTAGTCAGCACTGGTTTGCAGCATGAATCTCAAGTGGACAACGTTAACTGGAGACTAAATCATGTACATGTACATACGCTCCTTTGTCTCTTTATGTTGACACTAAACAATGACCTGTCCTTACTGGTGCTGATCATATCACAGCTCCCATTTATAACTGTTAGACTTTCAATATCATGTGTCATTGGCTGTTGCCTTACAACTACAACACAACACAACACAACACAACACAACACAACACAACACAACAAAACTACAACACAACGCAACACAACACAACACAACACAACACAACTACAACACAACACAACACAACACAACACAACACAACACAACACAACACAATTACAACACAACTACAACACAAGTACAACACAACACAACATAACTACAACACAACTACAACACAACACAACACAACGACAACACAACACAACACAACACAACTACAACACAACACAACACAACACAACACAACACAACTACAACACAACACAACACAATTACAACACAACTACAACACAAGTACAACACAACATAACTACAACACAACACAACACAACTACAACACAACATAACTACAACACAACACAACACAACTACAACTACAACTACAACTACAACACAACACAACACAACTACAACACAACACAACACAATTACAACACAACTACAACACAAGTACAACACAACACAACATAACTACAACACAACACAACACAACACAACACAACTACAACACAACACAACTACAACACAACATAACTACAACACAACACAACTCAACTACTACAACTACAACACAACTACAACACAACACAACACAACACAACTACAACTACAACTACAACACAACTACAACACAACTCAACTACAACTACAACATAACTACAACACAACACAACTACAACTACAACACAACACAACTGCAACACAACAACTTTAGATGACGGTTCTTTGTCTCATTCTACATCTAAAACCGATAGATGGATGGATGTTGGATGGATGGATGGATGATAGATAGATAGATAGATAGATAGATAGATAGATAGATAGATAGATAGATAGATAGATGGATAGATAGATAGATAGATAGATAGATAGATAGATAGATAGATAGATAGATAGATGGATAGATAGATAGATAGTCCTTAATGATTGGCCCTGATTACCAGTGTATTGAAAGGTCAGCTGCTCTGCTGTCCAGACATCTGTGTCGGCCCCTCCACAGTGTCCTGAATTATTACTGTTGTCTCTTATTGTCTGATTCTGAAGTGTTGTCCCTGGACAGAGACCAGAAAACAGAGAAATACTGCAGTCCATGTTGACGCGCTGCCTCCACGTAGGTGGTCTTTTGTTTCTCAGAGAGCAGAGTCGTTATCTGTGGCTGAAAATCTATGACCGTGTTTGGTAGTGCAACAAAACAGTGCAGACGTGTCTGAAAGCAATCACTTCTTTCACTTTTCTAATTGTGTGTGTCTCATTAAGCTGTGTGAAGGTTTTAAGAGAAACTCCCACCAGACAACTCAATGTTTTCGCCTCTCTCATTTTCTAATTCTAGCTTTTGTTTGCTGCTTATATACAAAATGATTGGCTGCACTGTGTGTGGAGACATAAGTGGTTAAAATGGGATTAATGAAGGTCCAATGAATCTTCATCCGGAAGCTTGTCAGTGCAGTGTCTTATTCCACAGAGGCTGAATTCAGTAAGAAAAACAAAGATAATTAGATTTTTTATTCCAGTCATTGTGAATATGTCAAATCGGCCTATTTAGCTGAACATGCCGCAAGTGTTGTTATGATGCTTGAGCAGTAAAAGCAGCAGGCTGGTTTTAAATCAATGTATGATTCATTGCCCTGTAACATAGGTCTTTAGAACATGATTAATAGGTTTTTTCACAATATCAAAAATGATGTTTATGCAAGAAAAAGAACAATATTCTACATTCTCACTCTTATTTCTGAGGCTTTGCTACTTTTGTCTTTCACTGTCTTCTTTAATTTGTCGACCATACAATTTAACGTTAGTTTCAGCTCTTCACAGAATAGAGTGAAGCTCAGGCTTCTCTGTCCAAACTCAACAGAGCACAAACCTGACCATAAGACGACAGGCATCCTTTATTTTTGGTCTGGGCCAGACACGGTGAGAGTCAGCTGAGATGTGCTGTGTCATGGTGGTGGTTAGCCTTTATTTGTAGTTAAACATCAAACGTTACTGTTACATCTCAGAGGAAGCACCTTCCTGCCCCATAAACACACACCAGTACTCACCAGTACTCACCAGTACTATGAATGAAAGTAATTCATGACAATCAGTTATTTTTTGTTAACTCTTAAATTGTAAGAGTTAACAAATTGTAAACACTGATAACTATTTAATAATCCAAACACTGTGGTTTATCTTGAGTTTTGTAGAAAAACCTCCACAGTGGGCAGCTTCACCTGCGTGTGGCTAGGTCAATCACTTACCAGTTTTTACTTTTTTAATTTATTTTTGTAATATGTTAAACTGTACATTTATTCATTTAAATGCTGTTTAAATTCATTCTATTTTTCTGTGTTTCATTAAAAAACTATAAAAGTCTGTTGATGAGGCTGTCACACATTCATCGTCTGTTTGGCTCCTAATGGAATCATAATTTGACCAGTGAACACCATGCTGTGTTAAATGAGACTATTGAGACCATGAACTCTTGTTCACTGATGTTACAAATCAAGTGAGAAGTGAAGCAATTGTCTTATACAGACAGACGTCTGTGTGCGAGCAGCTTGGTCAGCATTTACACGGTGTTGCAGTGGCTAACATTGTGGCCTCACAGCAAGGAAGTTACAGGTTCAGATCCCAGTTTGACCTACAGCCTTTCTGCGTGTGGGTTTTCTCCAGGTTCTCCAGGTTCCTCCCACAGTCTAGAAAAATGCAGATTGGGTATCGTTTACACTTTAAATCAGGGGTCCCAAACTCAAATGACCAGGGGGGCCACATTCTGGTCAGGTGGGGGCCAATCTGACAAAAGAAAATTCTGGGGTGAGTGATATTAACTTAAAATGATCTTCCATAATCTTATTGCACTAATGATATTGGTGACCATATTTCACGAAATTTCAAAATAAAAGTGTTTGTTTTGCTCTGGAACGATGAACAGTTCACAATAACAAATCATTTGAGTGAATGGATGAATGGATGTTCGTCTCCATATGTTTGCACTGCGATGGTGACGTGTGTGCCCTGTTTTCCAGCCCACACAACCCTCATGTGGAGAATCAAGCAGTAAAGGATAGGATGGATGGATGGATGGATGGATGGATGGATGGATGGATGGATGCCACTCAGCAGTTTTATACTTATCTCAAGCACATTTTATACCTTGATTCTTGGAAACTTTATAGCAAGAGAGCAAAAACTCTAAATAAGTCAACGATGGGTAAATATGGATTGTGCTAACTTGACAAACCACACTCTCATTAACTGTACACAGAGACACTGAGACTTCTATGACAGCCTTAATGTTTCCTTTGCTCTAAAACATTCATACTTTCTTCTAACATTTGTTTAGTCTCTGTCTGATGATGCCTCCTCTGAATTCATGTCCTTCATTTAAAAACCTCTCAATGAAGCGTTGTCACTGGTTGTTTAGTGCAGCCACCTCCTGAGCCCGTGTGACCGTTTGTTCTCCAATTTGTTCTGCACGTTCTTTGGTTCCTGAACGGTGCCTCTGGCTCCAAGCAGCGCTGCACTGACTGAATTGCTTAACGGAGTGGGAAATGAAGATTTATGTGCACATCTGTGAGGTGCTCTGGGTTCTCAGTGCATCTGCAGTGGAACAAAGGAAAAAACGACACACTTGCATGGATTTTTCTGTCAGTATAAAAACTTGACTTCACTTTTTCTGAGCTTATTTGGACTTTTTTATTCAAGCCATTTACACAATCCACCAAACTGCCTCTTCACCTTTATTTCCTGCCAAGCTCCAGTGCAGGCTCTCTCTCATCTGACCTCTCACACAGAGAATCCCATGAATGGACAATAGTGCCCTTCTGTGGGGCCCCATGACCACAGCAGAGCCTGCAGCTGGAGCACAAAGCCTGCCCTGGCCTGAGGGCACACAAACAGCTGAGAACGATCACTAAACTGCCAAGGGGATTTTTGGAACTGTTCAGAAGATTCACAGATGTGAAGGATGAAAAATGGCCTCAACACCATGTGAGAGGATCAAGAGTTGGAGCTGAATATCAGACCAAGAGGAGAGGCAGACTTTAACAGGTGTTCAGGGGCTGGATGGATGAGGATCAACCTCTGGGCTATTTTTCAATAAACAATGGAAGCAGGGGATCGTGATGGTTACTATAAAATCCACTGGATTTCAGAAATAATAATAACACAAATACTGTTTTTAGATGTAGGATTGAGAAGCTAAATGCATTTTCTACCAATCACATCATGAAAATACTGTAAACTGTAGTGCGTCACTTTTAAACATAGACTTGTTTAATGTCATGAGTGACAGTGGCAAGGTTAGCAGGCAAAGAAGCCTTCACCAGGACTTTCAGACGTGAATTCTTGTGATATTGATCAGAAAGGCATTCTTTATTTTGGTAATGACTCAGAATTCCTCATGGGGGTGATACGTGTTCTGCAGCTTTAGATTAAAAATACCAACATTAACAATAATAATAATAATCTAATCTATAAACAACATTAGTGGACAAAAACAACAACAGTACATATATTCTCCAGCAAGTGCAATTACTATGTGTTTTTTCAAATTTTTTTACAAATACAATGACTTAAATGTGAGTACTTACCGATACTGAGTACTGAAAACCAACAACATTAGATACTACTACATTTACAGTCCGCTCCAAAAGAACCTGAAGAGTGAGGTCAGTTCCTTCATTGTTGCTAAAACATTTGGGTTTGACATGAAAAGAAAACTGTGAGACAAGAGATCAGTATTTCAGCTTTTACTTTGAGATTAGAAACTCAGGAGACGCCCTGATTTGGAATGGAACCACATGGTGAGAAAACGCACAGGAACACAAAGTATAAGAGTGTGAGGGAAGTGATTGTCATTGTAATGGTTCATCCAGAACTGTGGATGTTATGCTCAGTGTGGAGTTTGGTAAAGTAATCCAAATCCTTTGCTAGCGCCCCCTTTCTCTTCATCAGCATAATGCTGTGTGTTGCTGCTCTGTGATTTTTTTTAATCGACTGACTTATCTAATCTCAGAGAGACTGTCATTCCCAGATTCATCTTCATCTTCATCTTCCACCACAGGATATAAACTGTTCTCTGAGCTGGTTTGAGTTTCCATCTCTGACTGTGTCGCTGCTTTGTTTCTGCACGTGTGGGGACTGGAGTTCTGATGGAAACAGGAGGGATAACATCGAGCCGTGCAGAGAGACGGAGAAAAAGTTGTTAAAATTCATAGAACCAAAAAACTGCAGAATATATTACACAGACGTGACTGTTCCAAGGACGAAGGGAAAGGTCAGACTGCTCATCCGGCTGCATTGTAGCAGCGTCGTACAGAATACAAGAACAATTGGATATTAAAGCTCCAAATCCATCTGTGGTGGCTTCACTGCATCACTGTCCACGTGTGTGTGTGTGTGTGTGTGTGTGTGTGGGCTTTTATATCTGAGGCACAAACAAACCCTTCCACAGGAGCCACTGTCAAAATGAGCAGCCATACAATCCCCCAGAACTCCTCTGACCTCTGACAGATCCGTTCAGACACATCTGTGATCTGAGAGCAGCGCAGAGCCATGTTCTTGCTGCAGGATGTGTTACAGCAAGATTGCAAATTACCAACGTTGTTTAATCACGGATTGATAAGAACAATTGTTTCCCTGGCGACCAGACTGCCATGCATTTAGTTCCCAGACATGCAGCGTCATTCTTTGTCCTTGTGTTTGTTTTAGGCACTACACTTTCTTAAATACACAAAGATCACTCACACCTACGCACACTGAATGTACAAACTTTGAGGTCACCTTGTTTTCTGAGCGTTTTCTGTGCACTGTCACCCACTAACCCTGAAGTGTAAGCTCCCTTTTCTTCCTCAAAGTTCCTTGTTGTCAAAGTTACAGCAAAGCAAGATTAAACTGACTCAGAAATTCCACCCGGTCTGCCTCTCCCTCCTTTCCGGCGACTCGGGATTTCAACACAGGCCGGGAGGCTGGGTGTATGAGTGCGAGCCACACCCCGCAGCTGTGCACCTGGAACTGCTCTCATTCCAGCATGGCAGTGAACCCACACACCTGTTCACACCTGAGGCCTGTGCCTCTGGCCTGCCACCTCCTTTCACCCGGCCTTTGTTTCATCCATCACTCTGTGAAACTGACACACACTTAGAAAACAGTACGTACAAGAGGAAAAAGAAGAAGAAGAAAAAAAGCCAGTATCAGGTATGTAACAGTGTGAATGCCGGGCTTGATTACATGTGTTTGGTATTTTAACATCTCGGGTTCTAAAACACTGAGCACGACACGCTGCAGGTCGTCAGGTGTGTGATATTCTGTCACATCATTGATTCTGTTCTTTCACAGAAAAACTACAATGACAGGTTCACAGAGGAGGAGCTGAAGTCGTTAGATGAGCTATTTTTTGAGCAGACACTCATCACGTTCTCTAGAATAATGTCTTTACTACAAGACACATAATATTTGTCACCATGTCAGTGAATAATGTTACAGGAGGGACAAAATCAAGTCTAAAACAAAAACAGATAAAAACATTTAATCCCATTTGAAACCCCTTCAAATGCTAGAAAAGTGTTATCCTAAAATATTGTGTATAAGTCATTTTTCAAACTTTATTATGTGTTATCACAGCTCAGTGGAACATATACGTCTTTACCACAAACTATCTTGGCCATAAATCAGTAATAAATGAACAACTGAAAAATCCCCAGCTAATCTGCTTCATCAGAAAACATGGTTTGATTCAATTTAATGAACAGTGTCACGCTCTCACTGCCAACATAAACACACCACTGTCATCACGTTAGGATTTCTTTCAAGTGTGATTGCGCAAAAAAAAAATACCTGGCATTACTTTTATTGCATTGTTTTATCTTCACTTTGTTGACACTAAAAACATCATCTCAGTAAACACAAGGTCGGATTTTATTTTCTGTTAAATGGTCAAATTACAGTGAATAGATGTGAGCACACATTTAAACAGACAGACGACTGCGTTCAGAAACATCAGCGTCCAAATGTTCGAGATCTGCACTCACACAAGTATCCAGTCAGACCATCTCGTTGTGTTTTCCCAGAACAGAATAATCATCTGCTGTTAGTGACACACACCAATTCAATTCAATTCAATTTGATTTGTATAGCACCAAATCACAGCATCCATGATCTCAGGTGTCTGTACATCAACATCATGGAGAGCAGAGAAACTCAAGCACTCGAGGCTTCAGGGGAGAGAAGAAGAAATCTCTGACAGAACCAGACTCACAGATGTGCAGCATCTGCCTCGACCGGTTGGGGTAAAAGGAAGAATGGGGGACAGAAAGGGGGGAGAGAAAGGACAATAGGGAGGAGAGGTAGACACAGGAGAGGGAGACCAGGAGCAGTTCTAAGTTTGTGAGTCAGTCCAGCGCACGCACAAACACAAACACAAACACAAACACAAGAACAAACCTTTCTCCTTATTCTGGGAGCTTGAATATTAATTAGATTTCCTCAAAGATTATACCACATGTGGATGTTATATACACCACCTCCATTCACTATTGTGCTTTTGCATTAGTTGGTGGTAAAAATAAAAATATGCTATTTCTGGCACAGAATCCAAAAACGCTATGCTTTTTTTTTACTCTCTAATTTGTATGGAATAGTCAGCTGTTATATCCATGTCTTACCTCAAAGTAATAAATCACTGCTTTAGGAAAATAATAGAATGTGCTGTACATGTACTATACATATGTGTTCATTTTAAATACATACAGGTATGATAATAATAATAATAATAATAATGCACGCTAAACTAAATTAGCATTATGACTTCCTGCGTGACCCTCGCTGGGGCTAAAGCAATCCCAGCGCACACAGGGTGAAAGGCGGATGAAAACTATTGTTCCTGGTTTGCGTTTAATAAGTTTATACATTATAATTGTCATTATGGACTATCATCTAAATTGTTGATAGTTGTACAGCATGTCATTCATGGATTGTATTGATGTGTTTGATGTGATTGTATTGGGTTTTTTTTCAGTGTCTCAATGATCACTGTTTTCAGTTTGACTGTCAGCCGTGTGTCTCTGCTGGGGACAGATGGACACATGGACACATGGACACATGGACAGATGGAGCTCTGGCATCAATCCCATTGAAGGACATGAGTCACTGTGGACTTTATTGTACCTGACCAGTGTTGTGAGACCACCTCCAAGGACTGATGTGAAGCGATGCTGCCAAATAATGAACAACTCCCTGGCAGGAAATATTCAATTCTCTATGGTTGCTGATGAAACCATGAATCCACAAACAACACAAGCTCGTTTAATCTTCATCCTGCTGGCACGTGAAAACTGTGTTGTTCAAGTCTCGCTGGCAAATGCATTGACTTTATGAGCCCTTTTTATTTTCATTAGATCTTTTCTAAGTTATCTGTAAAGCTGCCTTTGTTTGAACTGAACACCGACATGTGCAGGTCCCAGCTTGAAGTCTGTGGATTATACGCTCAAGTTTGCAACAAGAAGTCTTCTGATTCCATGATAACATCATCACTGCTCATCTACATGTTCCCACATCATGTGGCACAAACAGCATGACAAAAGAAATGAAATAAACTCAGAATACAGCTGGTGGCGACCACACACACAGTTAACTCACTGACACACAATCCCAATTTGTTTCTATTGCTTCAGACGCAAATATTTGCAATCTCCAGTTGCTATGACTTGTACTAATGTTTGCAACATTTTCTTTTTTCTATTTCAAAAGTGAAACATGTAAAGAGTTAAATAATCCACACAGAGATTATGTTTGCAGTCACGGCAACAATAAACACACAGGGTCACACGGACGTGTGCAAAACAAAATAAATATTCTGTGATTGTGAAAGGTGTTTGTCTGTAGACATGAAAACCTGTTCATTACTCATGTGTATAAATCAACATGCTTGGACGTGACGTTAAGTCGACTCAGTACATGTAAAGTGCTGTTCATTGAGTAAAGATATAGATATATGTGGAAATATGTGAAATCCTCTCAGCCATGAGGTGTACGGCGGTGAAAATGATTATTCTGACTCCTGCACAGCTTCAGCAGGACACGATCACGGCCGTATCACAGTGTAAACAAGCTTTTTCTTTGTCCTTTTGAAAGAATTGTCTTTAAACACAGCATTTCAAGAGATATCTTCACCCACAAAAAGTGACTCTGTACTGTACAAAGACTGTAGTTCATGAGACACACCTGTGTGTGTCACTGTAACGCTGCTACACAAAAAACAGAGAAGAAGACGGTGATGGGAATGGAAATGAATGTAGCGGTGCGAACACACACACACACACACAGACACACACACACACAGCTCAACATCTGTCAAACAGTCCTGCAGCTGGAACGGAGGATAATCTTTAATCATTTTCCTGAAATAAAAAAAGATGCACATCCAAGCATCTCTGCTCGAATATAGATCAACTCCAGCTGCCAATGATATATATATATATATTATTGTTTTTGTTTTTTACTATATCAGTGTTCACTCCATTGAACAAACTAAAGTTAAGTTCTTATTTATTTTATTGGTGGAATTGCTGTTTTTTTGGTTTGACAACTTTGATGAATTTGCGTCCATCATCTTTTATCTGCTCCGCCTGTAAACTCCGTCTACGTCCACGGACTCAGTCGTGGTGTTTTCTGCGATGTTTATCAGGTGTGACTCTTTGTCACGACGATCTTTCTGCCTCATAATGTCCTCAATATAATCTACCGCAGGGCCCATAAAGAAAAACAATAAAAGGGTAAAATATGTGCTGAAACGCAGAATGACACGTCATCCATGCCTATCGTCAGGGGCTCGATTAAAATCTAGCAACAGCACGTTTCAGCCACGACTCATGCTGTTATTCCTCCGCTCCACTGGGAAGAAAGACGAGGGCTTGGTGTAAACAACGCTGAGAGGCCTTTCACTCGCTTCCTATGCAGGTGAGAAGCTGCGGCGGCGGCTCTCACTCCACAATACACCTCTGAGTGAAGAGGGCCCCTCCCCCTCTGCAAAGCAGCTATCTTTTCACCAGGTCCTGGGGTCACTATTTTCCCACCAGGGAAACTCTTTCTCAGTTCATATGCGATGGAGGCATCATGGCCTCTGAATGCATTTTGTGGATTTCAATGTGCATTCCACTGGGTTTCACCAGTGAATAAGAAATCAGCATCTCTATAAAATGTCCTTTTTGGCACCCCCTCAACACTCCCGCCCCCCCGCCCCCCCCAGCTTCCCCCTCCTCCCCTGGCCATTCTGTGAAGTTGGGAAATCCATAGGAGGTTTATTTGAGATGCAAGCACAAGTGTGAGAACAGTGGGCCTGGGAAAAAAAATCCTTTCTTTGGGTCTGAACGGGAGCGTTTCAAAAGCCGGAGGGTTTTTTTGTTTCTTGTGTTTTTTCAGAAGGCCTCATCTTCTGTCTGCTGCCAATCCAGAGAGGAAAACAACCCTTCATTGGCTTCATTTAGAGTCTGGTGTTTGTGCTTCACAGTCGTATCAGGACAATAATGGTATCCAGTAAATATGTTAGAAGACCCACCATGTTTGAAGGCCTTTATCCACAACTGAGGCTCTGCTTAGCCTCTGAAAACAGAAGTCAGTCACACACAGTGATACCCAGCCGCTTCATTCAGCTCTGCTTCCATTTAACATCAAAGACGGTGCCATGTCAGCGCTGAATAACAAAAAGCTCTCACAGTGGAGAAAAAAGGGCCTTCAAACGCCACGTAACACTTTCATTCATGAGGTTTAATTGAAATTGTTCACATTTTATTCCTATATTTTACATTTTATAAACCATTTTTGACTTTGCTCAACTCTTATTCTAGACTTTCTAACGACACCGTTCAGTGACTGGTTCAGTGACTGGTTCAGTGACTGGCTCAGTGACTGGCTCAGTGACTGGCTCAGTGATCACATGCAGCCTTCAGGTAAGTCTCACAGACTTTTCATATCCATGCTGCTGATATTTCTGTCCAGAGCAAAACAGTCATTTATGCTTTGACAAATAAGCTGCACTCTGTTGATCTGGAGTGAGATTATGGGGAGACACAAATGACTCTGGAAATAAAACACAAACACTGTCCTTGTGTTCACTTCCAAATGAGCCAGGATGAATGTGGATCACATGTTGTCTCATTGTGTTGAGCGTTACAACTTCTGAGAATAAAAATCTCTGGGGATGAAGCTGAAACAAATCCAAGAGGAACGCTTGCACGTCTCAGTGTGACTAATCTGTGTCTGTGACGTGGCAGCGTAACCATTTTTTAATGGTCTAAGTGATCATAGTAAAACACATTATTTGTATTAGTAACAGAGAGTGAACTGACCTGTGATCTGTTACCTCTGACACGTCATTCATTAGTGTGTTCTGAATATCTGAGACTGGAATTTAAAGTCTTGTTTTCATCATTTTTATGCTAATTATTGTCTCGATTCATTCAAGTGTCGCTGCTAATCCAGTTCATCTAAATGCTAAATATCCCATAATATTTGGTTTCTCTTCACTTTACATCCTCATGATAAGTGACGCGTGCAGCCAAACTACCACAAGTTGTTGGAGGGTCAGGGTTTTTGGGAGGTCTCTCACTCGGGGGCCGGCCTGACAGCTGTGATGGCGACGTGTGAGCCAATCACAGGTGCTGTGTGGGGCACGGCGAGGAATGTGCCGGAGTGTTAGACAGACGAGGCGATGTGCAGAAATAAGATGACAGGTGGACATATCCAACACCACGCTGTCAGAATGGCTTTGCCTTGAGGAGCTTTGGGCAAACATGAAAGCATTAAAGAAAGTGCAGCATTTAAACGTGTGGTTTTAAAAAGAGTCAAAAAGAAAGGTTTAAACTGATGCGACATCACACATGAATAAATGGCATGTATAGAGGATTTCTTTTTTCCAGTTGACCTGTGGACTTATTTTAATCTCTCTGGAAACGTTCAGACATTTTTCGCGGCTCCTGCGCCTCAGCAGTGCAGTGCTCATATTTCCACAACAACCTGATGTTCTCTGAGGGTCTCAGGGGAGTTTCAAAGTAGTTTTGAACCCTCACAGCTTCCAGGAAGTAGAAACAAATGCTCCCAGGTGCAACAATACAAGACCGACAAGACATTTTCTTTTTTCAAGCTTTTTCTTCTCATGTGTCTGCTAGTTTGGAATACTTCAAAATCTCAAAATATTGTATATTCAAGGATCGTCAATACAACAATTGTTCACTTGAGCCACAATTTCACATTTCATGATTCAATAAACTACTACTGTTTTTGTTTTGTTTTGTTTTGAACTAAAACATACTTAAAACATACTTAAAGGATATGGTTAAAAGGGTGACAGTTATCTCTTTAATTTCCATTTTGAATCTACAGATACATAGTGGATAGTGGAGTGTAACAAGTCTCAAATATCAAGTCAATTTTTTTTTTTTAAATTGTGTGTCTGTTGCTGCATTTCACACATCCCTGGTTCTTCAACCTTCCAGAAAGTCCAAACTAAATTTATACACGTCTCTGAGCTTCATGATTTCTTTCTACTCTTTCAGTCACTATTTAATGCATTAATGAAAACATTTACCTTTTTTCTTCAATGTAGAGTTTTGTGCTTGCATGTGCTTGGGATCACAGGTCAAATTGAGTCACTACATATCTACAATATTTAGGACAAAAAGAACAATTAATGAACAAGAAAACATTCCGAGTGGTGAAAGAACGGTAACAATTAGTTCTGTGAGTGTGTTTATGTGTGTGTATCAATCCCTGCCAGCATTATTCCTCATTCTCAGTGTCAGTTAGTTTCCTCTGTGTTGCTGTTGTGTGAGCAGGTGTGCATGCCAGGACCTGTTTCTTAAGCCTGCCATTCTGACACACACGAAGGGGCTGCTCATCCAGGCTTTGTGTCGAGGATTAGCAGAACAGATACGCTCTGCAGTCACAGGGAGACACTTTTTAACATCTGCTAAATCGTGAGTATGTGATGCCAGTTTGTCGCACATGGACCAGCACTGAAAGTACCAGCACTGAAAGTAACAGAACTGAAAGTACCAGCACTGAAAATACCAGCTCTGAAAGTACCAGCACTGAAAGTAACAGAACTGAAAGTACCAGCACTGAAATGACCAGCTCTGAAAGTACCAGCACTGAAAGTAACAGAACTGAAAGTACCAGCACTGAAAATACCAGCACTGAAAGTAACAGCACTGAAAGTACCAGCACTGAAAGTAACAGCACTGAAAGTACCAGCTCTGAAAGTACCAGCTCTGGAAGCACCAGAACTGAAAGTAACAGAACTGAAAGTACCAGCTCTGAAAGTACCAGCTCTGGAAGCACCAGAACTGAAAGTACCAGCACTGAAAGTAACAGCACTGAAAGTAACAGAACTGAAAGTAACAGCACTGAAAGTACCAGCTCTGAAAGTACCAGCTCTGGAAGCACCAGAACTGAAAGTACCAGCACTGAAAGTACCAGCACTGAAAGTACCAGCTCTGAAAGTACCAGCACTGAAAGTACCAGCTCTGAAAGTACCAGCACTGAAAGTACCAGCACTGAAAGTAACAGCACTGAAAATACCAGCACTGAAGCACCAGCATTGAAAGTACCAGCACTGAAAGCACCAGCACTGAAAATACCAGCTCTGAAAGTACCAGCTCTGAAAGTACCAGCACTGAAAGTACCAGCACTGAAAGTACCAGCTCTGAAAGTACCAGCACTGAAAGTACCAGCACTGAAAGTAACAGCACTGAAAATACCAGCACTGAAGCACCAGCACTGAAAGTACCAGCACTGAAAGCACCAGCACTGAAAGTACCAGCACTGAAAGTACCAGCACTGAAGCACCAGCACTGAAAGTACCAGCACTGAAAGTACCAGCTCTGAAAATACCAGCTCTGAAAGTACCAGCACTGAAAGTAACAGCACTGAAAGTACCAGCACTGAAAGTAACAGCTCTGAAAGTACCAGCACTGAAAGTAACAGAACTGAAAGTACCAGCACTGAAAATACCAGCTCTGAAAGTACCAGCACTGAAAGTAACATAACTGAAAGTACCAGCACTGAAAATACCAGCACTGAAAGTAACAGCACTGAAAGTACCAGCACTGAAAGTAACAGCACTGAAAGTACCAGCTCTGAAAGTACCAGCTCTGAAAGTACCAGCACTGAAAGTACCAGCACTGAAAGTAACAGCACTGAAAATACCAGCACTGAAGCACCAGCACTGAAAGTACCAGCACTGAAAGCACCAGCACTGAAAGTACCAGCACTGAAAGCACCAGCACTGAAAGTACCAGCACTGAAGCACCAGCACTGAAAGTACCAGCACTGAAAGTACCAGCTCTGAAAATACCAGCTCTGAAAGTACCAGCACTGAAAGTAACAGCACTGAAAGTACCAGCACTGAAAGTAACAGCTCTGAAAGTACCAGCACTGAAAGTAACAGAACTGAAAGTACCAGCACTGAAAATACCAGCTCTGAAAGTACCAGCACTGAAAGTAACATAACTGAAAGTACCAGCACTGAAAATACCAGCACTGAAAGTAACAGCACTGAAAGTACCAGCACTGAAAGTAACAGCACTGAAAGTACCAGCTCTGAAAGTACCAGCACTGAAAGTACCAGCACTGAAAGTAACAGCACTGAAAATACCAGCACTGAAGCACCAGCACTGAAAGTACCAGCACTGAAAGCACCAGCACTGAAAATACCAGCTCTGAAAGTACCAGCTCTGAAAGTACCAGCACTGAAAGTACCAGCACTGAAAGTACCAGCTCTGAAAGTACCAGCACTGAAAGTACCAGCACTGAAAGTACCAGCACTGAAAGTAACAGCACTGAAAATACCAGCACTGAAGCACCAGCACTGAAAGTACCAGCACTGAAAGCACCAGCACTGAAAGTACCAGCACTGAAAGTACCAGCTCTGAAAATACCAGCTCTGAAAGTACCAGCACTGAAAGTAACAGCACTGAAAGTACCAGCACTGAAAGTAACAGCTCTGAAAGTTCCAGCACTGAAAGTAACATAACTGAAAGTACCAGCACTGAAAATACCAGCTCTGAAAGTACCAGCACTGAAAGTAACATAACTGAAAGTACCAGCACTGAAAATACCAGCACTGAAAGTAACAGCACTGAAAGTACCTGCACTGAAAGTAACAGCACTGAAAGTACCAGCTCTGAAAGTACCAGCTCTGGAAGCACCAGAACTGAAAGTACCAGCACTGAAAGTAACAGCACTGAAAGTAACAGCACTGAAAGTAACAGCACTGAAAGTACCAGCACTGAAAGTACCAGCTCTGAAAGTACCAGCACTGAAAGTAACAGCACTGAAAATACCAGCACTGAAGCACCAGCACTGAAAGCACCAGCACTGAAAATACCAGCTCTGAAAGTACCAGCTCTGAAAGTATCAGCACTGAAAATACCAGCACTGAAAGTACCAGCTCTGAAAATACCAGCTCTGAAAGTACCAGCACTGAAAGTAACAGCACTGAAAGTACCAGCACTGAAAGTAACAGCTCTGAAAGTACCAGCACTGAAAGTAACAGCACTGAAAGTACCAGCACTGAAAGTACCAGAACTGAAAGTAACATAACTGAAAGTACCAGCTCTGAAAGTACCAGCTCTGGAAGCACCAGAACTGAAAGTACCAGCACTGAAAGTACCAGCTCTGAAAGTACCAGCTCTGAAAGTACCAGCACTGAAAGTACCAGCTCTGAAAGTACCAGCACTGAAAGTACCAGCACTGAAAGTACCAGCACTGAAAGCACCAGCACTGAAAATACCAGCTCTGAAAGTACCAGCTCTGAAAGTATCAGCACTGAAAATACCAGCACTGAAAGTACCAGCTCTGAAAGTACCAGCACTGAAAGTACCAGCACTGAAAGTACCAGCTCTGAAAGTACCAGCACTGAAAGTACCAGCTCTGAAAGTACCAGCACTGAAAGTACCAGCTCTGAACGTACCAGAACTGAAAGTACCAGCACTGAAAGTACCAGCTCTGAACGTACCAGAACTGAAAGTACCAGAACTGAAAGTACCAGCACTGAAAGTACCAGCTCTGAACGTACCAGAACTGAAAGTACCAGAACTGAAAGTACCAGCACTGAAAGTACCAGCTCTGAACGTACCAGAACTGAAAGTACCAGCACTGAAAGTACCAGCACTGAAAGTACCAGCTCTGAACGTACCAGCACTGAAGCACCAGCACTGAAAGTACCAGCACTGAAAGTACCAGCACTGAAAGTACCAGCTCTGAAAGTACCAGCACTGAAAGTACCAGCACTGAAAGTACCAGCACTGAAAGTACCAGCACTGAAAGTACCAGCTCTGAAAGTACCAGCACTGAAAGTACCAGCACTGAAAGTACCAGCACTGAAAGTATCAGCACTGAAAATACCAGCACTGAAAGTACCAGCTCTGAAAGTACCAGCACTGAAAGTACCAGCACTGAAAGTACCAGCTCTGAAAGTACCAGCACTGAAAGTACCAGCTCTGAAAGTACCAGCACTGAAAGTACCAGCTCTGAACGTACCAGAACTGAAAGTACCAGCACTGAAAGTACCAGCTCTGAACGTACCAGAACTGAAAGTACCAGAACTGAAAGTACCAGCACTGAAAGTACCAGCTCTGAACGTACCAGAACTGAAAGTACCAGCACTGAAAGTACCAGCACTGAAAGTACCAGCTCTGAACGTACCAGAACTGAAAGTACCAGCACTGAAAGTACCAGCACTGAAAGTACCAGCACTGAAAGTACCAGCTCTGAACGTACCAGCACTGAAGCACCAGCACTGAAAGTACCAGCACTGAAAGTACCAGCACTGAAAGTACCAGCTCTGAAAGTACCAGCACTGAAAGTACCAGCACTGAAAGTACCAGCACTGAAAGTACCAGCACTGAAAGTACCAGCACTGAAAGTACCAGCTCTGAACGTACCAGCACTGAAGCACCAGCACTGAAAGTACCAGCACTGAAAGCACCAGCACTGAAAGTACCAGCACTGAAAGCAACAGCACTGAAAGTACCAGCACTGAAAGCACCAGCACTGAAAGTACCAGCACTGAAAGCAACAGCACTGAAAGTACCAGCCCTGCAGTGATGGCTCCGCCCACGTTGAGCGGGTACTTTTTTCAGAGTGGAAAACCAACCTACACCGTGCCGTGGAAAAGGGCCATTACTGACAATGATGCATAGTTAACACACGACAGGCAGCTGGAACTCCAGTGAACAGCAACCTGACTCACTAACACTGAACACTGAACTGGACAAGGAGGTGAGTCTGCAGCCTTACCAAAAGCCTAGTCTAACAAGTTAAGGGTTTTATTGCTGAGCTCACAGAACAATGGGTTCCCAGTGCGTTCTCACTGTTTCTTAAACCAAAGAACTGCAGGAGCTATTAAGTCCAATAAAAGCCACACAACTGTCACAACCCACAGAGAGTTCAGAGCAGTCAGACAGTCAGAGATACACAGCAAAAACAAATGTGTTTTAACTTTAACTCTAAACGGAAATCAGCTTTCTCTATTGTTCACTAAATAAATGCACTGCATTTGTTCTCACACTTACACAGAAGGTGCATTATTCTCTGCCTGGTCGTAAATCAATCTCTGATGTGACAAGCTTGAGAAAAAAAGAAGAGTTAAAATCATGGCAGAATAACGACTAATGATGTCACGGCATGAACAGCTGTCAAGATAATCGATGGTTTTTAATGTCTGCACCGAATAAATAAAATAAAATAAAACTCTACATTTAAATTTTGTCTGCAAAGTCAAGAAAGAGCCTGTAAATGACACGAATGATCCTTGTAGGTAATTTATTGGAGGTGTGGCTTATAAGTTAGAGAGATGAGGGTATTTTATACTATAAAGTCCAGTCTTCACCATTCTCTCTCTTTTCAGCACAGTAACCGATCCTGTCAGTCGATTCTGTTGAACTGCATCAGAGAGTAAGTATGGGCACATTCTACAGGTGTTTCACAGCTGTTCTTTGAGATCTGACAGAGTTTCTTATCTAAAATGTCAGAGTGATTTCAGATTTCCTCTGCAAGAAGTCAAATAATACAAAAATAAAAGATCCTATAGCTAAACTGTAATTTACTTTCTATCAAGTCTGCACTCTGTGTGTTAATGATTTTTAAAACGGGGTACAGATGGGTGCTAGATGGGTTCAGATCATCTTACTGTGAGACCGCTGGAGAGCAAATGAACGTGTCAGCCATCTGGACAAGTCACCAAATCACTACACATCCTCTCTGCTGAGACAAAGGAGTCATTTTACTTGCTGTGAAAAGACTTTTGTCCACTGCAAATGATGCAGAAAACCGTGGCTCCTTTAAGTCAAATATAATAGTGCCATGTTCAGGGCAACACACATTCCTTCACAAGTAAAGTCACACACTGTGTATTTGATGTACAATCAAACTTTATAAAAAACAGCATGAGAGTTGTACTCTGACAGTTGAAAATACAGAATAGGAGTGGAAATAAACTTGATTTGTCCACATCCACTGATCCAGCTACACACAGAACGTGGGTGGTGTCATACAGTGCACACTTACACAATGTTTTTTTTTATTATATATATATATATATAGTAATTATATATATATATGACAGATTTGTTTCTTTTTGAAGGTGCAAACATCTTGATTTGGTTGGCTGAGGTCGAGATGTTGCACATGCTAACCAGCTGTTACAAAGCTAACCAAAAATGCCCCATTAACTGTGTTCGTTCAGGCCAGGCTAGCAGCAGCTTCCACATCTCCCTCCATGGATTGTACCATGTTTCAAACAACAACAGATCTTCATTTCAGTCAGTGATTACTGATCATTTATCTGATCGCGAGTCCCAACTAAAGATTAGCAGGCAGAACTTTTGGTCTCGCTGTAAGCCGGACTCATTTAAGTGACGTACCACAACAAAACCTACACTGGTGCCTACCACTGACAAGGTTTGGATAATAGAGATTTACGACAACCAAAACCCAAGACCAGAAAATGCCACCAAAGACCTCTCTGTGTGTTGGGTCTCAAAACATTGGCAGGGGACAGCATTTGTATTGTTAAAACAAAAAAATGATTGATATTGGTAAAGTATTCTTTGTTATCCAAATGTATTTATTGATTAAAAAATTATGCTATTATAGTTATAATTGCACATTTCATATTTTTATTTGAAAATTGCTTTCTCACAAAGCAATACTGAGGTGATTTGTATCGCTAAAGCAAAAATGTCGCAGGGCCCCCAGGAAATGTCTTCCTCCAAAGGGGGCCAACAGAAAAAGTCTGGGAGCCACTGATTTATATGAGAGAACAACACAGAGAGATAATGCAAGGTGCAGCTTAATATAGTTCTATTCAGCAGCACAACACTGAGTCTAAACAAATATAATCTAAAGGAGATTATATTTGACAGTTATTTCTGAGCACTTGTGAGCAAGTCATTTGATTAGATGACATTCTATGAGTGGTGATATTGTGAAGAACAGCACTGGGACTATCACTCCACTTCATATGTGTTCATAATAATCAATACATATCAAGTTACACTGTTACGCCTGGACAGAGATAAATGTTATGGATTCATGTTTTGCATCTTATTTTGTTAGGTTCCTGTTTCCTGTGGCTTTGTGTTTCAGGAGGTTGGCCGGTCAGCGGGAGCGGAGTCTCTGAGTCACACACCTGTGACCCATCATCCCATACTCACAGTGCCAGTGAGTCTTGTCTCCACACGTGGTGCCAGACTTCCTCGGTGCTTTAATCTCAATACAACCAACCATTTGTTCTTTTGTTATTTTTCCTCTTGACTAATCACTTGGGTTTCTTTTTCACTTTCGTTGGACCCCCCATGGCTTGATTTTGTTCTTTTATAAATAAATTCTTTGTTACTTTGTTCAAGAAGCAAGTTTGACTTCCGCTTATTTTGGGTTCAGTTAGTCTTTTACTTTTTATGAAAACCACAATAAATCTGAGACTAAATTAAATGAAATGAAAAGATGCAGCAGCGTGACAATCCTTACACAGACTGACCGTTATTTGACCGTTTAAAAAAAAAAAAAACAAGACGGACGTTCGATGTCGATCGCAAGTACTACCTTTTCCGTTTTGAGTTAATGTTGTTGTGTTTTGCACTTCAGGGCCACCGTAGGCTTCACCCCGGCTACAGGAGACCATCTACAAAGAGCAGGAAAACGATGGAACAGTCACATCAAACGCACCACCTTCATCCCACCAAGGGACAAAATTAAAAAACCAGTGGACATAACCTGTAGCATGCAGGATATGTCAGTCCAGGTGTGGAACTCGTTTTAACTGCTTAAAAAAACATACCTTAAGCTGGTGTAGCTTCTAATTTTCAACTATAACTGTAAATAGCATCGTCGTTTCACTTTTGTATAAAACCAATATGACTTGACATTGTGTTGCTGTACTGAATATCAGCAAGGATGCATCACTATATACTGGCTTTATGTTCTGACAGATATCAGAAATCTACAGCGTATGTTTCAGGTCACTGTGGTGCACGATGACACCACAGTGATAGAATCAGCTTATCATGTGGTTTCAGTTATAGCAATTAAAAGGAACGATGAAGGTCTTATTCACCGTTGTTGAATCGTCGGAGTGAAAATGCACCTGAGGCTTGGACTGAGCCCTCAGCTCATGCAGGTGTGTGTTAATATTCAGAGGGAGGCTGTGTGTGTTCCTCCTTCACTAAAGAGGGACTTCATGTCTCCTCACTTCTCCTCACTTCTCCTCTCCTCTCCAAACTGGAATAAAGCTGCTTGCATTGAAACGTGCAGCTCAGGAGACTTTATCTCATCTTTATCTTCTCACACCTTCAGTAAAGTAGAACTGGCAGCTCCTGAACACACAGCTCCTGTCAGGATGCTGGACTTAATATCCGTGCTGATGAGAGGCAGCAGAACAGTGTTTACTTAACTCCACATAACTCAAAGATTAGAAGAGAAGATTTGGAGCAAACATTTCTGGGGATGGAGGTAATGACTCAAGGAAGAAATGATTTCATGTCAGTGGTGATCTGTGATCTGTGATCTGTGATCTGGACAAAGGTTTGCACTCGCAGTGATTTCTGTGGTTCGTGAATCCGTTGAAAATGTACGTGACATGATACAATTGCTATGGCAATACTTTAGAACTATTATATTAATATTAGACCTCTGTTTTTGTTGTAACAAATGTTCACACACGGTCCTGGATCCAGGTAGATACTGATCAAAAACACTGAGGTCCTGGATAAGCACCGGCAGCACCGAGACACAGCTTACTGTGGCTTCAGGGGACATTTTATTTTTCTGATTACATTGAGGCATTCAATGTATGACAAAACACTATTTCATGTGCTTGTAATTGCTTTCTTTCATTAAACCAATGAGGGCATATGATATTCCACTTGGTTGTCATTGATATTCTCAGTTAGTGTACCGACATGCTTCTTTGGACTCTTTCTCTTCCCCTACGGCTGATTTGGCAGCTCAATGCCTCGGCAGTTGCACAGGTCAAACATAGTGCATGAAGGTGATTCACTGTGCTTCAGTGATGATGATAATCATCCTAATAATAATAATAATAATAATAATAATACATTTTATTTGTTGACTCCTTATAAATAAAACATGCAATAAAACATGATAAAAGACAATTTGTGGTCATTGAGAGCATGATTTTCTCTGCTCTTGACTTATTTACAGGTCTTGACAGTTACATGTCGAAGCTCTTTGTAAGATATTATTGGACGTGAAAGGTATTTTAACCTAATATGACATTTGTCAAGCTTTGCTTCTTTTCATATTTGCTTTGATTGGCACAGATGAGAGGAAATGTGGACAATGCATGGACAAGTCGGGGCAAACAGACTGAACATTAGCCATGAAAATCCTTTCACTTTCTCCACCTTCTCGTAAATCACTCACTTATATACTTGTATCGTGTATCAAACACCTTAAAGGTGAATTTATTTATTATAAACAGTCAAATGAATGTTGGCACATGCTCTCTCACAAGAACTACACACAGGAACTTGAAAGGAGGTCAAAGAGAGCATATTTATTTTGAATTGAATTATAATTTGAATCTTGAGGTTTCATATGTGGTGACTCCTACTCTCGCTTTAATTAAAAGAGAGGACCGGCCTGCATGTTGAGACAGAGGAGATAAAGTCACTCCTCTGAAGGCAACTGAAGGCAACTATGACTCATTGATGTTATTCTGGCTGAGTCTCCTCCTGTTTCACCACTTCTCATGAGAGCAAGGCTGTGTGTGTGTGTGTGTGTGTGTGTGTGTGTGTGTGTGTGAGGTGAGGTGTTAGCCACAAAGAGCTGTCAGTGGAACATCAACAGCCTCCATCATCATCATCATCATCATCATCATCATTCCACTGAGCAGCAAACACCTGACCAAACACCAGGAGACAGCGAGGGCGGGGCCAGTGTCCACAGCGCCACATCCTTACTGCTACAGTTTAATCTGAAAGTGGCTTTTTCAGATTAAAATGTTATTTGGCAGAATATACAAATTACAATGATACCAATACACCTACAAAAGGCTGTGAGCACAGGAAACAGATGCTCTAGAAACAACAAGAAACAACAGTGGTGAAAAGTATAAAAATACTAACTGGGGCTCTAAAATGCTGCGGTAATGTGGATGGCATATCCTCTGCACATGTAGCCAGTCTTCATTCAAATCATTGCATATTAAAGCTCAATCCACAAGCATGCATCATAACTTGCTCAGCACCCATGTTTTTCTGCTTTTCGTTTTAAGGTATGATCCAATTCACCCTCATCAATTCACAGCATCATTTTATATAAAGTAGACACTAACAGCATCATTTAGCCGTGGAGGACAGGTCTGTCTCACAGGGATGGAGATTTCTGTACATCTCTCACAGTAATTAGACGTCCGTGGGCTCCTCAATTAATATGAAGCCAAGGAAGTGACATTTCCACAGCTCATTAATGACTAACTGCACGCTTTCCAAAGACTGAGCAGACTTCAAGGCTTTACATGAATATGAGCACGGCTGACACTGGGCTCTGTGGCCCTGCTGTCTTCACTAACAAAGCCAGAGATATTTTCTAATGTTTGGAAACAGCTAATGGGGAATAACTCTTTCTTTGGCATTACAAGGCGATAGCATACATCTTAATGAGACCACTCAATTCTCACAGTTTTAGAGAGACTATATATATATAATTCAGCATGGAAAGGATCCTTTTCTAGCCTCTGAAACTGCACATTTCTTCCCTTCTGTTGGATGAGGACAACATAATTGTCTTTGATTGACTGTCCAGCAAGTTATTCATGATAATGGTTTAAGAATCTATTCATGGTGCAAACTAATCTGTCTTTACTACACAGATATTAGTAGAAATTACACTTTTATATCGGTTCGACATCTGGAGCTTAACAAATATGGACACTATTGTCCATATTTGCAAGAAAAAAATGTGTCTGTGGTCGAATGAAAACACCTGTGAGAAACAGGAGTTACAGGAGTAACATTTCACATTGCGTCGTATCAGCCTTGTTTATGAGGACAATAACATCCCAAAGTAACTGCTGTAGATTAAGATGATATTCATATTCATATTCAGAATAATCAACTATCAGGTTAAGATCTGTGGAGCATTCTAATGTTATGTAGACATGAGTACATCTTTAGACTCATGTGCTCCCCACATCCATGCTTCATATATATATTGCTTTGCTTGTCACAGGCAACAGCATCATATTCCCCTTCGCAGCTTAAGCCTCGTTTCTCACCACTGCTCCTGCATGCACTGTTGCAAAGAAGAATGGTTTGGTCACACCTGCAAAAACGTTCCGCAGCGGTTATTGTGACACGATGGGACAGGGGAATATAAGGCCGGATGCAGCCTCTGCAGCTGTGCATACAGCACAAGACGGCAGGAGACTAGGAAAGTTCAACAAGCAAGCAGAACCAAGCCACAGCATAAAAGAGCTGGGAGGAATAGACAGAATGCTAATAAGTAGAAAAATACTGTGGAGGACTTTGCTGTGATAAAGGTGTGTTATGGTCTCTCAACATTTACACAGGTTGAGGTTGAATCAGCAGAGTTTAGATGCAGGGAAAACACTGGTGACGATTCGCTGTCGATTTCAGGAACAAAGGAACAGTTTATCAGCTAAAAATCAAGTGTTTTCTCAAGAATTAACCTTGCTATTATTATCATTTTGTATAAAAAGCCTCAAACTGTTTTAATGATAGTGCAGACAAACACAGCTAATGTTCTATTGAAGGAAATTTAAAAAGGCAGCTGTTTGACTGAGATAAGCCTCAGGGTTTTTTTTGTGCATCTTTTATGCTAATGGTGTCACGCCTGTTCAGCAACATGTTTATTTAAATTCTGTCAGGTGTAAAACTGTGATGATCATTTATGGTGTGGACGACTTTATCGCTCACTAAATGATGTGTTGTCTTTATTATTGAGATGGCTTTGATTTAGAGCAGAGCGGATCATTTGTCGTGCACTCTGCACACTAGTTTGGTCCATGTCTGGAATGAAAGTGTGTGCATAATTCTCCCCGGACTGCAGTCTGGTACACTCACTCTTTCTGTTTATAATGAGGAAGGAGAATGTGTAATGAGGATTTGCACATTCAAGCCCAGTGTGAACACAAACAGGCCTATTTGCACGCTCCCTGCATCCTTGTTGAGTCGCCACATATCACCTTTTAATAGAATTGTTTAAATTCATGCTCACACCTTGCTTCACTCCTCTTTTTAAATGCCTGTCATGTCAATGCAACACAAATCTCAGTCTGTTATGAGGACACACGTGGCTTCACTGTCAAACATCTCTCAGGTCAAACTACACAAGCAGGAGTCCTGATGTCTTGTAGAGTATAGAATACAGTTATTCCAATTACGTTTGGCCAATGTCCTCCAGTTTCATTTAAAAAATAAGGTTGAAAATAGACTGTTGTTCTGCTATTACCTCCATTAATCTATTTACTCTATAACAAATGTTTTAATTAAATGTCCATTTCAGGCTAATACACTTATTTAGTTCCTTTAAAACATTGTTAAAAAGAAAATTAGCGAGGAAATGTGTCAGTAAACACACGTTACTGCAAAACCTCTGAAACTGACAATTGAAAGATTCATGAAAACCCAACGATCAAAAAACACCTTTATATTATCATGACATGATATATAAAATACAATTGATTTGCATATATATATATATATATATGTGGTCCGTATATAGATATATATATACATCTATATATAGAGAGAGAGATGTATCTATATATGTACACATATGTACATAGATATAGATGTATCTACATATATAGATCTACATATATATCTATATATATTTTCCTACATCTATATATATATAGATATATAGATGTATATATATATATATATATATATGTACATATATATATACATATATATACATAGTACTTCACAGAGTATAAATTGGTTAAAGGAGTCTGTTGGATAGTCTGTTGTTTTTCTTTAACATACAACACACCATGGGGCTGAAATACTGAAGAAGAAAAAAATGAAAGCTTAAGGTGATGTCATGAAAAGTCTGTTTTTGTTCAAACGTTAATGCAAAACCCAAAAATGCTCAGTTTTTTCCACACAAGGAAAATAAAAGCCTGACAACTACAGAGATCTAATCAAGAATATTTTGGCAGCAATTAGAATTTCCCAGAACGGACTTTTTGATCGTCACATTTATTTCAATAATTGTTGGTTGGTCTAAACTGGGTTGGTGTAGTGGTCAGCACTCTGACCCGGGTTCCTGAACCTGCATAGAGTTTGCAGGTTTTCACTGTGTGTGTGTGTGTTGTGTGTGTGTTTGTGAGACCTTCTCTGGTTTCCCCCCACAGTCCAAAAACATGCAGATTTTGGGGGGATTAGGCAAATTGGAGCGGTAGAAGAAGAATGAGTGGCAAGAAGATGCAAAACAAACATACAAGGACATCCAAAACATTAACAGATGAAAAAACTACTGACAAACAATGAAAACACGAGGGGAAAACTGACCTGCACCTCTGAAGTCAGAGACTGTGATAAACTTACAGGTCGGACGTTCAGAGGGCAGCAGCAAGGTCAGCATGACGTCTCCACACTCCCAGAAACATGACCATTATCATGTGCTCATCTATTCAGACGATTGTGAATTGATGTGTTCTGAGAAACCAAGTGAACTGTGAGCAGATGAAATTATGATGAAGTACGACATGTGAAGAAATCACCAGGATGTGAAGCAAGATTTAAAAAGAAGTCCTGTTCACTGCTCTGTGACCCATGACTAATAATGATGGAGAAATCTTGCAACAGTTACAACCATTTTTATTCCTGTTATTTTGGCTGTTTTCATGTTCTAAAGGAAACGGCAGAGAGCCGCTGGCTGACGGACGGAATTCTTCTTTCATTTGTTGCTATAATGCACAAATATAAATCTCATTAATTTGTTCTGTAAAATGAAACACAGATAGAACTGTTTATGCATCTAGTGACATATGTATATATATATATATATATATATATATATATATATATATAAGTGGATCACTTCTGCAAACTCAGCACAGCTGGGTGTGCAGCAGAGAGCACTTCTGAGCTGAGGGTCACTTTCTCTGTGGACACAAAGAGGGACGATGGGATGTGACAGGTGGAAAAATAAAATCAGCCACACGTGTGTGAGTGTGAGTGTGACAGGCTTGTGTTTGTGGCTCATTCAGCAGACAGTGAATAGACTGAGAGTGAGCGGCTTCTTTCAGATAACTAAGTAAGTCTCTTCCCTGGAGTGATGAATTCTCCTGCAGAAACTGGAGCAGACAGTCAGTGAGAAGGAGTGAGAGCTGGAGAGGAAGAGGGGGGAGGTATTTTCCTGCAAGCAGTCTGATCCTAAAACACAGGTGCAAGCCACACTCTGCTTTAGGTTTAGCACATGCCCCCTCTTCACACTCCCTTCTCCTGCCTGCCTGCTGCAAAGTGTTTGTCCACCTGATCCTCCATTAAATCCTGATTATTATGGATTTGTCTTTTTCCAACCTGTGATTTGCAGAGATGAGGGAGTGCTGCTGCTGCTGCTGCTGCTGCTGCTGCTGGAGGGAGGGAGCTGCACTCACTGTGAAGAATGAATAAAGCAGCAATTTGAAAATCTGATTTCTTTTCTAGAATATGAAGATGCAAAAGTCACTACTGTAATAAAATAATGAATAAAATCAAGGGAATTAGGTTTGAATGAAGACAGAATGTGTCGTGGATTTCTTGCTTTCGTGGATAAAAATCATTAGTTTTGGTTTGCAGCAGCTGAGATGTGGATTCTGTGAAACGTGTTCTCTCAAAGCCTCTGAGGAAACAGCAGAAATGATGGGGCCACAGCTGAGATTTGGGGCTTCCCAGCGGCGTCACGCAGAGTCGATCATTGTCTCTCACACTTTCTAACTAACCATTTCACAACATGCAGCCAGCGGATCAGCAGCAGCAGCAGCAGCAGCAGCCTCAGGGCTTTTTTCTCCCCGACGTCGACCAGAACTAACACCTTGGATTCACCGCGCGGATGAGAGCAATTAACGGACTTAATCTATAACAATGTCTCCTTTCCCGATCGACTGATGATAAGGCTGAGTTTAGCCATGGATGTGGAGATCTAAGTGTTGTGAAAGTACAGAGGAGAGGAGACAGACTGCGGAACACTTCCAGCGGCTGAACGATCGTCGGACACCATGTGCAGACTGGCGGATTTTACGCACGGAGAGCCGCATAGTGCCTTTGATTTTGGATTAGTGTGAGCCGCAGGACGCGTTTCTCTTTTTACACCGTGTATTTCTCTCGCTCCTGGTCTCGGTCTCCTGGTTCCTGCAGAACGAACTCCAGAGTCGCACAGAGCTCATGCAGCCGCCAAGGTTGGTTTGTCTCCTCTCATCCACGCGTCGTTTGGATTTTAAACAATATGTTTTGGGGTTTTTTACTTTGATTGTTGAGTTGACAGAGTCACGTCACACCTTCCATTCTGAATTGTTAATGTCTATTTGTAGGAATTGTTTTTAAAACTGCATTTGTAATTGATAAAAAAAACAAAAAAAAAAAAACGTCAACAAACATTAAACCAAAACCAAAAACACTGGCGAAGCTGCTTCCTCAGTCAGGAGGGTCGACTGCCCTGAGACCAGAACTACCAACAGTAATGACAGGTCTGGTTGTCGTACCATGTGCGTCTGTGACATGATTTCAGGTTTCATATCAGAGGTCATATCAAGCGCCATCTATCGGGAAAAAACTGCCTCTGTTTTTGTGTTATCAAACACACGTAAGATATTTGACATATTATGTCCAAATATAACAACAATATAACAACAGACAAGGCAAATGTGAAGCTGCACACTTTATTATCTCAGTGCATTTATGGACACATTTCATCATGACGTCACGCGGAAGATGGACTCTGCTTCTATATTTGGTTTTTACGTAAACACTCATTTATAAACGTGGTCACTTCGTTACATGTGAAATCTCACCAAATGATTTGTTGACAGACATTTATATTATTTACATTAATACTAATAGTATTATATAATAATACTAATGCCAAATATTGAGAACAGCAAAGGTAATTTAGAATGGAGTTGTTGTCTGAATGGTAAACAGCCTTATTGAACTGCATGGTCTCAATATGAGAAATGTAAAATGTCTTTAAAATGCTCAAATAAAAAGGCAGCGATTTATAGAAGCTGGAACCACACCATGTTTTTCTGTTGAGAATGAGGAACGTAAATCTTTATAGTGCTTATTAGACTCCAGAATTGTGACTGTGTGTTTGTGAGGAAAATATGTTAGTATATATATATATATATATATATATATATATATATATATATATATATATATATATACATACAGTATATAATAAATTAGGCTACTCACAAACATAGAAGTAACCAAGTCATTTCATTGTCAATTCATGTTAAAAAAAATGTTTAGACTGTATGTATAGTAGTAGTATAGTATAGTATAGGGTTGAACAATTCATCGAAATTTTATCAAAATCAATATCAATATCAATATCTGTAAAAGCCAAACTGTGTGTCAAAATATAAATAAATATATAATTTTAGGCGAATTTATGTCTGGATGTATACACATCTTACTCTACACACTGAAGAGAACAGATTTGTTTCTCACAGTTTATCACACAGTAATCATTTTAAACATGTTTTTCAAATGAAAACGAGAAGACTGATGTAAAAATGACAATTCCCTGTAACATCGCAAATTGTACCGCAATTTCTGTCAAAATAATCGCAATTCGAGATTTATTCAAAATCGTTCAGCCCTAGTATAGTATAAGGGATATTATACAATTATTTGCAGTCACAGCAACAGGTGGTGTGTAGTCCTTATTCTCACCATACATACAGTATATATATATATATATATATATATATATATATATATATATATATACTGTATATATATATATATGTATGATAAGAATAAGGACTACACACACACATACATATATATATATATATGTATATATATATATTTATGATGAGAATAAGGACTACACACACACACATATACATATATGTGTATATATATATACACACATATATATATATAAAAACACTTGAATCAGTCACATGTATACAGTATATATATATGTATGATGAGAATAAGGACTACACACACACATATACATATATGTATATATATATATATACATAAATATATATATATATATATATATATATATATAAAAACACTTGAATCAGTCACATGTATACAGTATATATATGTATGATGAGAATAAGGACTACACACACACATATACATATATGTATATATATATATACACATAAATATATATATATATATATATATATATATATATATATATAAAAACACTTGAATCAGTCACATGTATACAGTATATCCACATAAAGCCTGACTTTGCTGCTTGTGTTAAAAGGCAGCAATGTTCAAGGAGAACAGCGTCAGAGCAGCGTCTACCTTTAAGCAGCAGTGATCATTTGATAGTTGTTGTGCACAGGGCCACCCTTGTTGAAGACATGCTGAGACTCAGACCTCATATCCATCATCCACGACAGGGACAGCAGTCACAAAGACACTTCACTGCTCTGTGGAAAACTACTGTACAACCTGAGTGCACTCTGCCATCTGTCTGCTGCGTTTGCTGTAAAAGACACCAGTAATGTGCCATTTGTACAAAGGCAATGAAAGAAGGGTGTGTCGTTGCTTTGAGAGGTGGGGGGTCACTGCCTGCTGCTGGGAAGGACTTCAAGTCATTTAAAGCAACATATGAAAAAAACCTTCACATATGGTACCCAGGTATTATCAGAAAAAGATGATGTTTTATGAATAGTCTCTGGATGTTTACAGGTTATAATTGCAGCAAAAATCCTTTTCATTAGACGTAGTTTTTTTGAATTTGCTGGTTTGTTCTGGTCATAGAGATCATAATGTAGTCACATAACATTTACAGAAAATCAAACGTAATGCTGAATGAATACATACTGTGAGAGAAATATCTCCAAAATGATTGCAACCAATATCTTTGTGTATGGAATTCAGTTGGTCAAGTGATACGTCACCTACACAAATCAATATTATGTTTATATGATTTCAGTTTGATGTGATTTAATTGATCATATGTCAAACAGAATAACCTAATGAACTGTAGACAGACAGTCATTTCAATAACCTGTGAAGCACACATGGAAACTTTGATGCTTCTTTTCTTTATGATACTAAACTGATAACACACACATTGTAACACATCGTCTTGAACCATAAAAAAAACAGAACACATTTCTCTTACCAAATGAAACATTGATGAAATCATTCATTAAGAATTAAGAATTAAGAATTAAGAATACTGGTAACTACATTTGTCGTGAACATAATTAATACTCCCATGTTTTAATGTACACATAGTAAATAGGTATATGGCCACAAATCATGATACAATAAAACATTTGAATCCGTCTATGTCGATCGTTATTGTGATAAATATCAGATCATTTTAAATAAACATTTACATTTTGGCACATAAACATTATCAACATGTACTGATGTTTTGCTCTACTGCTGTAACTGTCACTGAATATTACCAAAAACATTCAGAACACATATAACACTCAACCTGACATATCTGGAGGTGAATTTTAGTATAATTTTGACAAGTAGTGGGTTAGTAAACTTGGCTTGTTTATGTAACCTGTGATATGAAGAATCAATGTTAGTGGTGTGTGTTTTTATTGTCTGTGTCAGTGCACATTGTGCTTATTGTCGTCATCTCAGAAACAATCCGGTTCAGTGGTTGTTCTCGTGCAGAGTCGGTTGTAGTAGAAAAGTCTGCACTCTGAGGTGTAATCTGAAACTTGAGGAGTTGGGGGTTTAGGGGCAGCAGCTGTGATTGGGTCTGCGTGTCCTGCAGAGGCTACACTTTCCCGACAGTCCCTAAAAGGAAGCTCGCGTGTTCCCTGCGCGCGCGCACGTGTGTGTGTGTGTGTGTGTGTGTGTGTGTGTGAAAGCAGCAAAGCTCCCAGTAAAGAGGACACAGTGAACAGCGCGTTGGCTGTCAGTGATGAGAGGACGCTCACATTATTTGATGGACTTGTGTCGTGTCCTCGGCGTTTGTAACTCCTTCCCTCCTTCGCTTTGACCAGGGAGAGGAGTGAAGTGCGACCCCGAGCTGGATGGATGGTTATGGGGAAAAGAGGAAGAGCCTCGGCGCGTGAAGTGTGCAGAGTCCTCGCCGTGTTTCTCTCACTCTTCCCTCACGGTAAGATTTGATTTGTTTGTTTATTTGTTTATTTATTTATTTACACATCGACACGCTGCACATGCTGAACCTTCATTTATTTGAATAGTTACACATTATCAAACAATTTTGAACGTTCAGCCACTAAGTCGGTATTTTTGGGTCACTGTTTATTAGCCGAATTATTCGAGTGATATTTTTCAACTAAACTCGAGTTGACTTAGTTCCTGTATAAGACGAAGTGATCGCTCAAAACTTCAAACTGTCATAAATGTAGCCAAATGGTTCGGTTTCGCTGCAGTAGTCGGTTAGAATTCCACCAAACTCAGGGATGAAATGATTGAAATGTGTTCGACTACAGAGATTTAGTGCAAAGTGCTGACGTACAGACGATGAGGCTTTGGAAAATATGACAACTGGCTTAAAAGTGAACGCACTGGTGACTAAAGCGCAACATGTGACAACATGTAGTCATTTCTTTCTTGTGTTTCGTATTTTTATTTGAATGTGTTCGATTAAAGGCTGAAACACAGGAGCTGCTGTGTTTGGGGGGATGGGGCATCATCGTCTCAGGGTTTCACATCAGCTCCTTCAAAGTCACTTTTGTTCCATCCTGTGGTTCAGTCATGGCTGGAACTCGATGTTCATATTAATGCCAGTGAAATGTAAAGAAACGGACATCTGTAGAGGTTGTGTTGCTTTTCAATGTGACTGTTGACATGTTTTAGAAAGTGCTGTGTTCAGCTGGGAAATACAAAAGAAGTCAATTTAACACTGGAATATTATATTATATTAATTATTATATGATATTATATTATTCAATACAATGAATCTGAGGCAACTTGTGTTACGACCGCAAAATCAAAGTTTTTCATCTTAAGGCTGCTACAATGAATCCATTCATCACCATCTATTTTGATAATCTACTATGACTTTGAGTGGGATTTTTTTTAAACAGAAGAACAGTTCTCAGATTTCATCTTCTTAAATGTCAATAAATCCAAACCAAAAAAAAGGACTTTTTGATGTTTGGAAAATAACAGTCAACATTTTGAATCAAAGAATTCCTTGTTGTTTAAGTAGACTGAAAGAACCCTGCAGGTTTTCCTCTTAAGTTACTCACCATCAAACAACAACATGATGATGAGATGAGTTTGGGTGATAAAAGCTGAGGAGGAGTGAAGTGTGGCTGCTGCAGCGGCACAAACATCTCACAGCTCTTTGAGTCGAGGTTAACTAAAGCATTGTGGCATTAAAACAGGAGACAACCATCTATAGTCTGCAGCGTTGATCTTAAAGGGCGTAGATTAGGATTAGGATTGGTGGTATTATCACTTTTATGTGTGAAAAGGAAGTCACCTTCCCTACAATAAACAGAGGTCATTGACCCTGGGAGAGATCTTTCCCGCTCACTTACTGCTCGGGTTGGACAGAAGCACAACCACAAAGTTTCAAATCAGTTTGAAAAATGGTAATTGTGTTGTTACTACACAACACTCTTGTCTGCACTGCAGTGCACACACACACACACACACACACACACACACGACTAAAATAATGCATCAACTAAAAATGAAACCCATGAAACTGATAATCAAAAATCCAAGTTTCTGAGAAGAAAAAGTTGTAATTTTTTAACAATTGGCTGATAAATGAAATAATTATTTTGCAGATGTGAGGTTAAAATATTCAAAGGAATGTAGCAAAAATGATAATTACAGCTTTTTTAATGCAATAATATGACGTAAAATAGCAGAAAAGGCCCACAGTAAGCCAGATATGTGACCGTGTTATTGAGAGAAACTGCGTCAGAAGCAGAGATCTGCAGCATCTGCCTCTGTTGCTGGATCAGATGATATGTGGTACCGCAGCCTTTATGTCAAACAACGATGCCTATTTGGTTTGGTTCGGTTATTTTGGCTTCATCTGTGCTACTGATTTGATTTGAATTTGACACTAACCGCCAGTGTCTTGTGTTTCCCTGACAGTGAGTCTGCAGTGCAAGATCCTCAAGTGTAATTCAGAATTCTGGGCGTCGACGTCAAACTCTGGACCGGAGGAGGAGTTCTGCACGGCGCTGCGAGTGTACAACAGCTGCGTACGCCGGACCGCACGGACCTGCAGAGGCGACTTGGCGTACCACTCTGCCCAGCATGGCGTCGAGGATCTAATGAGTCAACACAACTGCTCCAAAGAGGGGCCGACGTCCCAGCCACGGGCCCGGACCCCGCTCCCTCCTCCGCCTCCTCCACTCCCGCCTGACAGCCAGGAACGCTCCGATGGCCCAGAAGTGTGCCACTACGAGCGCAGTCTTCCACGCAACACTGCGCCGCCCAACTACACCCACTGTGGCTTCTTTGGAGATCCACACCTCAGAACTTTTGGAGACGACTTCCAAACGTGCAAGGTGGAAGGGGCGTGGCCGCTTATACATAACAAATACCTGTCTGTCCAGGTGACCAACACCCCTGTGGTGCCGGGCTCTTTGGCCACAGCTACAAGCAAGGTGAGGATCTTGTGTCAAGTATCCAGGAGCCTTAAATGTTGAATTTATCATCTCTTACATCACAGAAAATGGGACCAAAAAGGATTGTGAAAAGTGTGCAGCATGGCTAAATGTCACGTTTTAATGTCTGATACTAGGGGCGGAGGGAAAAAGCGATACAGTGAAATATTGCAATATTGATGCCATGTGTTGATTTTTTTAACTGATGCTACAAATAAACATTATTCTTTTTGTGCATTAGTATAAAAAACATCCATGGACGTTTCAGTCCACTAGAAGAGCTGAGTATATCGCTCAGGATAATACCATATCACGGCGTCTCTCATGATCTCCAGACCAATATTGATATCACAGCCTTTTTTTCCATTATATAACAATTAGCGCTTTCAACTAACAATTATTTTCGTATCAGAAAACCTTAAAAAATGTTTTTAATGCTTTTAATGATTTCCTCTTCTTCTTATCCAGAGCAAAGACATGAAGAAAATATTCACATTTAAGAAGCTTAAACAATCGGAAATCTTGTTCATCGATTATCTATATGGTTGTCGAGTAATTTAGTAATAGATTAATAATCGATTCATTGATTAATTGTTTCAGTTCTGTCAACGTAAACGCCTTAAATAATTTAACGCGTAAAAAAAAAAAACACTGTCTACGTTGTTTGTTTACTTCCGGTTGTGACATGGTCACGTGTGCAGGAGACTTCTGTGTGTGTGTGTGTGTGTGTGAATAAATATCTGTTATAAGCTTCAGGTTAATAATTACAGAAAATTGTGCGATTAATTCATTTTTTTAAATTATTTTTTTTATCGATTGACAGCCCTAATAATAATAATGATAATACTTAATTACAGAAAATTGTGCGATTAATTCATTTTTTTAAATTATTTTTTTTATCGATTGACAGCCCTAATAATAATAATGATAATACTGTACTGTTTTTTTTAATTCTTTGATCTTTTGTGCACAACACAAACACAATCACTGTGGTGTAGTTGACACCTAACACACGTCTCTCCGCAGCATTTATGTGATATTTAGAGGTTTTGGATTTATTGGATTTTCTATTTTTTTAGCATATTCAATCCAGTGATTTTGACCAGAATCAGATCAATACTGATACTGATATACTCATATCTGCTCATCCCTTAAAGATTGTAGATGATTTTGTGTAATGTGGATTAATTCCACTGTTGTCAGTTTACAGCTTTTTGTCATCTTGTCCTCACGTAAATCTTGTTCATAATGATAAAGTGACTCAAACCTCTTGTGCATACAATCAGCAGTAGGTTATATAAGTTAAATGTAAGCTATGCAAACTAAAGCACAATCGTTCTTTTGTCATTTTTTTGTGGGTTCAGTTTTCGTTTGTTACATCTTGAAAAAAAAGGAGGGTTTGCTCTCAGGCTCCGCCTACATGTCGCAGTAATGTGCATTTATTGAGAGGCCAACGATCTGAGTGAACTCAGATTTAAACAAACATTGGTCTTCAGACCAGGTGAAGTCAAACTATTACAAATGAAAACCATATATAAATAAAAACTGGTCTAGTTTTTAACCCTGCGGCTCAAAGGTTTGACAGAGGTCGTGTCGCTGTAAGGTTTTCATGTTTCTGTGAGTGTGAAAGTCAGAATGTGCTCTCTGGTTTGTGTTTGGACAAGTTCCTCCTTCCTAACCCATTCATCTGTTGATCGATGAGTTGTTTGGTCTAGAGAAATGCTCATCTGTGTTGCTGATGTTCTTAAATGTTCATTTGTTTTGATGATTTCAGAAACCAGAAAATGTACATTTTTAAGAAGAAAAAAAACATGGTGAACAACGAGCAAAATCATAATTGAAGATTCATTTTTTAAAGTCGATTAATCGTTGTGGTCTTATGTGTAGAATGCACTGGTGTGTGAGTAGAAGAGTGTGGTGCACACAGTGTATGAAACACGGTGTAAATGAGTGAAGTGTTGTGCAGCTTGGAGTCTTCGAGTCCAGTGTTGTTTAGTTTCTGGTTTAGTTCAGACAACTGTCTCTAATACGACTTGAAGACCTTTAAAACACATACATGAGCTTTGGTTTAACTCATTCACACAAAGTGTGCAGCAGTGATTGTGGCCTTTACACAGAATTGTATGTAAAGTATTTAGAGAGCGAGTTTTAAGGACTTGGTCCTTTATCACATTTGTAGAGAGAATCATTTGCAGTAATCTGGGTTGCTTAATGATACACTCAAACGCACTCATGTGGTTTTTAGCTTTTAGACTAATGACATTTTTATATTGTTGGTTTTGGAAGCAATTTTCTTTTTTTTTTCATAAAAGCTCTTGATTCTGGACAAAGGGAAAACAAAGCAGCTGCCAGTGCCACCTGTGCAAACATGGCCTTCTGCTCAGATCTGCATTTGCAGAGCTCTGTGTTGGTAAATTGCTTCTTGCTACAGCAAATAAATCTGTCTGCTTATTTCAGCCTTTATTCTGTTCAAGGGATAATGGAAGCATTTTTTTATTAAAAGCTGTAGAAAACAAAAACAAGAAGTGATGCAGGTGGGACTTGTCAGCTGGGAATGAAGACATTTCAGTGAAGCTCAGGTTATTCTGGAAGACTTCAGAGTCTCTGCTCTGTCACAGTGCTGATCAGTCTCACTTAATTAGCTGCTGAGTACATGACTGTGTCCTGGCCTGAAGCCATTCCCTGGAGCATAGTTCTGGGGTTCACAGGCAGGTTTTTCAGCTATGAATAGATCGTCTTTGTGTCTGCAAACTGAGGTCTAATTTTACATGGCCCAGACTCATGTTATTTGAGGGCGTTTACCTTGGCCTCCCCTGTGTTGAGCCAATGCTGAAATGTGACACTAAAGTAGGGGTAGATGGCACATACTGCACAAACATGCTCTTAATGCTCAAGTATAAGCACTTTGCTTTTGAATCTGGTTTCCTAGGATTCGGTTTGGTTCAGTTTAGTATATTATGTCAAGTATTTGTGTCTGTTTTGTAAAGTATCAAGAAAAGCACCAAAATAAAAGTGTTGTCTTTCATTAGACACAACAAATCCATGCAAAGGTAGAGAAAACCCTTGTTGTTACCCTTTGTTTAGTGTGTTGCTTTCTTCTTCTTCTTCTTCTTCTTCGACAGGCTACACTCTGTAGTCCTAGATCAGAGTTTATTGTGACAAGCTGAACTAGACTGAGCGGCTCGGTGGACACAGGCTTGTCTGAGCTGCAGAGCTGCAAGTGTCTCCCAGGTTTTCTGACGGTTCTCTCGTTTCTTTCCTTCTGCAGCTGACAATCATCTTTAAGAATTTCCAGGAGTGTGTGGACCAGAAGATGTTCCACGCAGAGACCGGTGAGCTGCCTGCTGCGTTTGCCGACGGCTCAAAGAACGGAGGCGATCGCCACGGAGCCAACACCCTGCGTGTGGTGGAGAAGGTTCCCGGGCAGCACGTGGAGATTCAGGCCCGGTACATTGGGACAACCATAGTCGTGCGGCAGGTGGGCCACTACCTAACCTTTGCTGTCCGGATGCCGGAGGAAGTAGTGAACTCTGTGGAGGACGGCGATAACCAGGACTTGTACCTGTGTCTTCATGGCTGTCCTGCAAACCAGCGCATTGACTTGAGGAACCTCAGGGTTGGAGAAGCGGAGCCTCACAGCGCAGCCAGAACCAGGAGCAGCAGCAGCAGCACCGGAGCACAGGGCTTCACCTACCAGTCTGCCAAGGCAAGGTGTAAAGAGCGGCTCCCGGTGGAGGATCTGTACTTTCAGTCGTGCGTGTTTGACCTCCTCTCCTCTGGTGACGTTAACTTCACCATGGCAGCCTACTACGCCTTTGAGGATGTAAAAATGCTGCATTCAAACAGCGAGCGGTACCACATCTTTGAAAAGGATACTTTGATGGGCAGCGCAGCACAGAGAGGCACATGTGCGCTTTCTCTCCTCTTCATCAACCTCCTCAGCGTCTTATTATGGACTGAGTTTTGTGTTCCGACGACGTCCTGGTGTGTGTGAGAGACACTTCTCTGACTCGTCTCAGTGTCGTTTGTCTCGACTTCATTCTAAAGACGCGGGGAGTCCACCTATCATCACATGTGTTTCACTGCTTCATACGACTGGTCTTTGAAGAGCGCAGCGGTGAGAGAGCCCGGCCGTCACAGAGCTCAGGATATCCACCTGGGATTAAATCCCACATTCTCACTGAGGCTGCGTGCCTATGGGAAACCAGACAAGATGATCTTCTGCAGAAAGAGGAGTTTGCTGATCCTCCCTCCCCCCGATCCGTCTCATTGGTGCCGAGCCACTGAAGCTCCCTGTGGCTCATGTGGCGAAGCGAGAGGACCTGACAGGGTCTTTTGTTAACCTAAGGCCAGAAGCAGTCTATGTTTGATTAGTTTCCAACTTTGGAAAAGCTTGAACCTTGTGGAGGAAGCACTCGAGCCAAAAGGATCAGGTCAGAATGCCCAGTTGTCTGCTTTAGAGATTAATGGGTCATATTGTTGGGTTATGTGTGCGTTGTGCGTGTGTGCGTTAGAACAAAGTGTCTGTGGTTAATTTAGTGTGTTTGTGGTTGCTGGAGTTCCCAGAAATGAGATCACAAACCTCCATTGGGAGAATATGTCCCACGTCTTTGTTGCACCCAAGATTTCAGGACTGGACTCTGATCAGCCGAGTGGAAAAACCCAAAATGGAACAGTTAGGAATAATGTCTTCATCTCTACATCATATCCAGTGTCATTGTTGGAGCCCACAATGTGTATGTTTTTTAAGTATTTGATGTGAATGTTGCTTAAAAAAATAAAAAGAACAAACGTAGTTTCAGGGCAGGAACAGCGTTGAACACAGTGACCGTGGTGTAGATCGTGCTCGTCACAGCTGGGCCAGCGTGCTGCTGCCGCCCGACTCAATGATCAGCATATGTTTGTAGACGTGATTCTGTGGCTTCACAACGAGCCCTTGTGCCAACCGTTCACACTGGGGAGATGCAGTATTTAATGGTATATAGTTAGTATTTGTGTGTGAAAGTGACAGTGACAGAATTTGATTCTCAGCTTTCCTCGTGTTTTCCTGGGATTCTCCCGGACACTCGTGCTGTGAGAGGTTTCTGCGTTCACCTGTGATGTGACTCATCCGTACACATGTTGCTGTTACTACTGGAGCTCAGTTTGACCGTCGTTCATCATTTACACTGAAGTATTCGGCAGCCGTTACTGCTGCTGGTGCAGAAACAAAGAAACAAACAAATGATTGTAAAATGGAATCTTGTGTTAATAGATGTCATTTGTATTGTGTAGTGTAAGATTGTACATATGTTTTTTTGTGAGTTGTGGAGTTTTACATTTGTATATTACCAGTTGTGTTTTGAATTTATCAGCCCAGTTTTTGTACATCTGATGTTTTGGTGAAAAACAGGTTCATCAAACACACACAGACTTCGGCACCCTCAGTTTTTGCGTGTGTGTGTGTTTGCAGATGAAGTAAAACATTAAGTGCTTCTTCTTCTTCTGCTTCTTATGGTAGAAAAGGAAAAGCTGTTTTTTTTTATTTTCTGGGGTGTTGATGTTTTTGAGTTGAAAGCACTTTATGGGTTTTTTTCTTTCATTGATTAACTCTTCTTTTGTTTGAAATCGTTCATATTTGTAATGGTTTAAAACACACTTCAGCAGAAAGATCAAACTGTGTTTATATGTTAGTAAAGTAAATGTGGTGCCACACCAGCTGTTTATAATGTAAATTATTTATTGAATAAAAGAAAATGTCTTGTTAAATGATGACGTGTGTGGTTGTCTCAGTTACTCTTGGTGAGAGCATAATTTTTTTTAAAGTGTGTGACTGCCCCCTAGTGTAGAGATGGTGACATTGAAAATTATTTTTGAGGTAAAAGTTAAATGTTGAATGCACATTTCTATTTTACTTTGACCTTCTTTATACATAACTTTCAAGATTTAACATCATTTGAACTTCAGGATCGTTATCGTATATCACAGCTCTACTGGGATTACAATCATCAAACAGCTCAGAATAATAAATCACTCTGTTCTGACTCAGTCCTAAACGAAGCAGTGCTGGTTGCTAATACGGAGGATTTTAGTTTTAGTTTTAGAACATAGCAAAAACAGAAATTTCAGTAACGTTACAATTATCTTGCAGGTTTATTTTCCTTCATATATCATACAGCAGGAATAACTTTAACTCATAACACGTAACAAAAACAACAAACTAAATTATACAATACAAAATGAATATGGCTCACACACTCCAATTACACCAAATTGAAATGAGACAAATACCAACAAAAATAGAACCAATTACTCTTTAGCTTCATTAAGAAGCATATTTTGTTTATGGGTCGTTCAATGATGTTTGTCTTGGTCTTTAAATGAACCACACGCACCAGACCTCTCTTATCAGGGAAGGTTTCCAGGACTCTTCCTAGCATCCATGGTCCACGTGGTGCTGTGGAGTCCGCAACCATGACCAGGTCTCCAGGAACAAAGCTCCTGTTCTCCTGGTTCCATTTTTGACACTCCTGTAAAAGCGGTAAGTACTCACGGATCCACCTCTTTCAAAAGAGATCCGAGATGTAATGGGTTTGTTTCCACCTTGTTTTCCAGTCCTGGTGGGAGAACTGGTTTTCCTTTGAGGGGTAACAGATGGTCATTGGGGTCGTCTGACAGCCTTGTGATGGGGCGATCGTTGAGTATAGCTTCATGGAACCCTTCGTCCTCCAAGGTTTGCTGACGGAGTACAGAGCACAAAATCTTCCTGATCATCCGTATCATGCACTCCCAAGCGCGATTGTGATGGGACCCAGCTGGAAGATTCCTTTCTTGGACAAGGTTCTTTCAATGCGGTCATGATTCAAAGAGGCTAAGGCTTCTCGCAGCTCTCTTTCTGCACCCACAAAGTTGGTGCCATTGTCAGATCTCAAGTGTGAGAGTTGTCCTACACAATGTGTTGATGCAGATATGAATCTTGAATGTGTCCTTCCACTTTCAACTTGTCAATGAGCTTCCTGGTGCAGAAAGTTCCTGTACTCCCTGGGTCCAGAAAAGCATAGGTTTCAATAACCTTGTTTCCCTTTGAGCACTTAACAGGCAAAATGGGAAGAACTCCATTGCAGTGTTTAGCCCCTGTAAAATCACAGACGGAGCAAGTTGTACAGCTGTCAGAAGTCTTTGACTGCTCAGTATTCTTCTGATCCTTCTGAGAAACCCTTTCCTTCTCTTCAATGTGCAAAACACTGGGATGCGTTCAGTTGCACTTTTTGCCAGAGATGCATCTGTCGCAATTCTTGCTCAAGTGTCCTGTGCACAAGCAACTGAAACACAGACCTTTCTCCTTTAGATAGTCCAGTTTCTCTCTGTGTGTCTTTCTTCCTGGTTTAAAACATTGTTCCAAAACATGACCACCAGCATCACAACACAGGCAGGAAATAGAATCAGTCTTGATAAATGATGTCACTTAGTTCTGCGCCTTTTCCTTCTTGTCACCATCTGGTTTGCTGCATCCATCCTCAATGACCACCTGTGTTGCAAAGCTGTGGTTTCCCCTGTGACAGTTTCCCCTGTAACTTACTTGCTCTTGTAGCTCCTTTGATAACAGGTGAAGTGTCCTGTATGTCACCAAAGACTGGATCTGAAGTGATTCTGACCTGGCGCTCAATGAACTTCACAACGTCTGAGAATCGTGCTCTTTGACCAGTTTTCTCCAGTATCTCACATGCCTTTGCTCTCCACTCATCTCTGAGTTTATACGGAAGCTTCTGACTTAGAATCTTTGTTTGCTGCATGTTAAGTTCCTCCAAGTACTGAAGATCATCCACAGCAAGTAATCCTATGAAATCCTAAAATCCAAAATCCTTAAAAGAGGACAAGATGTATGAATCTTGGACAACTTATGGAAAATAAGTTTTAATTCCACGTCAGTTAGGCGAAATAGACTAAATGTTGTCCTCTGTTGGAGGACAAGATTATAATATATCTTATACGCAAAATAGACTTAATTAAGGATTTTGACAGGATTACTCAAAAAGTACACAGTAAAACTACTTCATATGATCAATGCAGGTAGTCTGGGAAGTACTTAGTTTACTAGTGTATGAATCTTGGACTACTTATGGAAAATACGTTTTTTATTCCATGTCAAAGTTGGGCGAAATAGACTTCATTAAGGATTTTGACAGAGGATTACTCAGAAAGTACACAGTAAAAGTACTTCATATTATCAATGCAGGTAGTCTTGGAAGTACTTAGTTCACTAGTGTATGAATCTTGGACTACTTATGGAAAACAAGTTTTTTATTCCATGTCAAAGTTGGGCGAAATAGACTTAATTAAGGATTTGGCAGAGGATTACTCAAAAAGTACACAGTAAAACTACTTCATATTATCAATGCAGGTAGTCTGGGAAGTATTTAGTTCAGTAGTGTATGAATCTTGGACTACTTATGGAAAATAAGTTTTTTATTCCATGTCAAAGTTGGGCGAAATAGACTTAATTAAGGATTTTGACAGAGGATTACACAAAAAGTACACAGTAAAACTACTTCATATTATCAATGCAGGTAGTCTGGGAAGTACTTAGTTCACTAGTGTATGAATCTTGGACTACTTATGGAAAATACATATTTTATTCCATGTCAAAGTTGGGCGAAATAGACTTAATTAAGGATTTGGCAGAGGATTACTCAAAAAGTACACAGTAAAACTACTTCATATTATCAATGCAGGTAGTCTGGGAAGTACTTAGGTCACTAGTGTATGAATCTTGGACTACTTATGGAAAATAAGTTTTTTATTCCATGTCAAAGTTGGGCGAAATAGACTTAATTAAGGATTTGGCAGAGGATTACTCAAAAAGTACACAGTAAAACTACTTCATATTATCAATGCAGGTAGTCTGGGAAGTACTTAGTTCACTAGTGTATGAATCTTGGACTACTTATGGAAAATACGTTTTTTATTCCATGTCAAAGTTGGGCGGAATAGACTTAATTAAGGATTTTGACAGAGGATTACTCAAAAAGTACACAGTAAAACTACTTCATATTATCAATGCAGGTAGTCTGGGAAGTACTTAGTTCACTAGTGTATGAATCTTGGACTACTTATGGAAAATACGTTTTTTATTCCATGTCAAAGTTGGGCGGAATAGACTTAATTAAGGATTTTGACAGAGGATTACTCAAAAAGTACACAGTAAAACTACTTCATATTATCAATGCAGGTAGTCTGGGAAGTACTTAGTTCAGTAGTGTATGAATCTTGGACTACCTATGGAAAATAAGATTTTTATTCCATGTCAAAGTTGGGCGGAATAGACTTAATTAAGGATTTTGACAGAGGATTACTCAAAAAGTACACAGTAAAACTACTTCATATTATCAATGCAGGTAGTCTGGGAAGTACTTAGTTCAGTAGTGTATGAATCTTGGACTGCTTATGGAAAATACGTTTTTTATTCCATGTCAAAGTTGGGCGGAATAGACTTAATTAAGGATTTTGACAGAGGATTACTCAAAAAGTACACAGTAAAACTACTTCATATTATCAATGCAGGTAGTCTGGGAAGTACTTAGTTCAGTAGTGTATGAATCTTGGACTACTTATGGAAAATAAGTTTTTTATTCCATGTCAAAGTTGGGCGAAATAGACTTAATCAAGGATTTGGCAGAGGATTACTCAAAAAGTACACAGTAAAACTACTTCATATTATCAATACAGGTAGTCTGGGAAGTACTTAGTTCACTAGTGTATGAATCTTGGACTACTTATGGAAAATAAGTTTTTTATTCCATGTCAAAATTGGGCGAAATAGACTTAATTAAGGATTTGGCAGAGGATTACTCAAAAAGTACACAGTAAAACTACTTCATATTATCAATGCAGGTAGTCTGGGAAGTACTTAGTTCACTAGTGTATGAATCTTGGACTACTTATGGAAAATACGTTTTTTATTCCATGTCAAAGTTGGGCGGAATAGACTTAATTAAGGATTTTGACAGAGGATTACTCAAAAAGTACACAGTAAAACTACTTCATATTATCAATGCAGGTAGTCTGGGAAGTACTTAGTTCAGTAGTGTATGAATCTTGGACTACCTATGGAAAATAAGTTTTTTATTCCATGTCAAAGTTGGGCGGAATAGACTTAATTAAGGATTTGGCAGAGGATTACTCAAAAAGTACACAGTAAAACTACTTCATATTATCAATGCAGGTAGTCTGGGAAGTACTTAGTTCACTAGTGTATGAATCTTGGACTACTTATGGAAAATAAGTTTTTTATTCCATGTCAAAATTGGGCGAAACAGACTTAATTAAGGATTTGGCAGAGGATTACTCAAAAAGTACACAGTAAAACTACTTCATATTATCAATGCAGGTAGTCTGGGAAGTACTTAGTTTACTAGTGTATGAATCTTGGACGACTTATGGAAAATAAGTTTTTTATTCCATGTCAAAGTTGGGCGGAATAGACTTAATTAAGGATTTTGACAGAGGATTACTCAAAAAGTACACAGTAAAACTACTTCATATTATCAATGCAGGTAGTCTGGGAAGTACTTAGTTCAGTAGTGTATGAATCTTGGACTACCTATGGAAAACAAGTTTTTTATTCCATGTCAAAGTTGGGCGGAATAGACTTATTTAAGGATTTTGACAGAGGTTTACTCAAAAAGTACACAGTAAAACTACTTCATATTATGAATGCAGGTAGTCTGGGAAGTATTTAGTTCAGTAGTGTATGAATCTTGGACTACTTATGGAAAATACATATTTTATTCCATGTCAAAGTTGGGCGGAATAGACTTAATTAAGGATTTTGACAGGATAACTCAAAAAGTACACAGTAAAACTACTTTATATGATCAATGCAGGTAGTCTGGGAAGTACTTAGTTCAGTAGTGTATGAATCTTGGACTACTTATGGAAAATAAGTTTTTATTCCACGTCAGTTAGGCAAAATAGACTAAATCTTGTCCTCTGTTAGAGGACAAGATTATAATATATCTTATACGCGAAATAGACTTAATTAAGGATTTTGACAGGATTACTCAAAAAGTACACAGTAAAACTACTTCATATTATGAATGCAGGTAGTCTGGGAAGTACTTAGTTCAGTAGTGTATGAATCTTCGACTACTTATGGAAAATACGTTTTTTAATCCATGTCAAAGTTGGGCGGAATAGACTTAATTAAGGATTTTGACAGAGGATTACTCAAAAAGTACACAGTAAAACTACTTCATATGATCAATGCAGGTAGTCTGGGAAGTACTTAGTTCAGTAGTGTATGAATCTTGGACTACTTATGGAAAACAAGTTTTTTATTCCATGTCAAAGTTGGGCGAAATAGACTTCATTAAGGATTTTGACAGAGGATTACTCAGAAAGTACACAGTAAAAGTACTTCATATTATCAATGCAGGTAGTCTGGGAAGTACTTTGTTCACTAGTGTATGAATCTTGGACTACTTATGGAAAACAAGTTTTTTATTCCATGTCAAAGTTGGGCGAAATAGACTTAATTAAGGATTTTGACAGAGGATTACTCAAAAAGTACACAGTAAAACTACTTCATATTATCAATGCAGGTAGTCTGGGAAGTACTTAGTTCACTAGTGTATGAATCTTGGACTACTTATGGAAAATACGTTTTTTATTCCATGTCAAAGTTGGGTGGAATAGACTTAATTAAGGATTTTGACAGAGGATTACTCAGAAGTACACAGTAAAACTACTTCATATTATCAATGCAGGTAGTCTGGGAAGTACTTAGTTCAGTAGTGTATGAATCTTGGACTACTTATGGAAAATAAGTTTTTTATTCCATGTCAAAGTTGGGCGAAATAGACTTAATCAAGGATTTGGCAGAGGATTACTCAAAAAGTACACAGTAAAACTACTTCATATTATCAATGCAGGTAGTCTGGGAAGTACTTAGTTCACTAGTGTATGAATCTTGGACTACTTATGGAAAATAAGTTTTTTATTCCATGTCAAAATTGGGCGAAATAGACTTAATTAAGGATTTGGCAGAGGATTACTCAAAAAGTACACAGTAAAACTACTTCATATTATCAATGCAGGTAGTCTGGGAAGTACTTAGTTCACTAGTGTATGAATCTTGGACTACTTATGGAAAATAAGTTTTTTATTCCATGTCAAAGTTGGGCGAAATAGACTTAATTAAGGATTTTGACAGAGGATTACTCAAAAAGTACACAGTAAAACTACTTCATATTATCAATGCAGGTAGTCTGGGAAGTACTTAGTTCAGTAGTGTATGAATCTTGGACTACCTATGGAAAATAAGTTTTTTATTCCATGTCAAAGTTGGGCGGAATAGACTTAATTAAGGATTTGGCAGAGGATTACTCAAAAAGTACACAGTAAAACTACTTCATATTATCAATGCAGGTAGTCTGGGAAGTACTTAGTTCACTAGTGTATGAATCTTGGACTACTTATGGAAAATAAGTTTTTTATTCCATGTCAAAATTGGGCGAAACAGACTTAATTAAGGATTTGGCAGAGGATTACTCAAAAAGTACACAGTAAAACTACTTCATATTATCAATGCAGGTAGTCTGGGAAGTACTTAGTTTACTAGTGTATGAATCTTGGACGACTTATGGAAAATAAGTTTTTTATTCCATGTCAAAGTTGGGCGGAATAGACTTAATAAAGGATTTTGACAGAGGATTACTCAAAAAGTACACAGTAAAACTACTTTATATGATCAATGCAGGTAGTCTGGGAAGTACTTAGTTCAGTAGTGTATGAATCTTGGACTACTTATGGAAAATAAGTTTTTATTCCACGTCAGTTAGGCAAAATAGACTAAATCTTGTCCTCTGTTAGAGGACAAGATTATAATATATCTTATACGCGAAATAGACTTAATTAAGGATTTTGACAGGATTACTCAAAAAGTACACAGTAAAACTACTTCATATTATGAATGCAGGTAGTCTGGGAAGTACTTAGTTCAGTAGTGTATGAATCTTCGACTACTTATGGAAAATACGTTTTTTAATCCATGTCAAAGTTGGGCGGAATAGACTTAATTAAGGATTTTGACAGAGGATTACTCAAAAAGTACACAGTAAAACTACTTCATATGATCAATGCAGGTAGTCTGGGAAGTACTTAGTTCAGTAGTGTATGAATCTTGGACTACTTATGGAAAACAAGTTTTTTATTCCATGTCAAAGTTGGGCGAAATAGACTTCATTAAGGATTTTGACAGAGGATTACTCAGAAAGTACACAGTAAAAGTACTTCATATTATCAATGCAGGTAGTCTGGGAAGTACTTTGTTCACTAGTGTATGAATCTTGGACTACTTATGGAAAACAAGTTTTTTATTCCATGTCAAAGTTGGGCGAAATAGACTTAATTAAGGATTTTGACAGAGGATTACTCAAAAAGTACACAGTAAAACTACTTCATATTATCAATGCAGGTAGTCTGGGAAGTACTTAGTTCACTAGTGTATGAATCTTGGACTACTTATGGAAAATACGTTTTTTATTCCATGTCAAAGTTGGGTGGAATAGACTTAATTAAGGATTTTGACAGAGGATTACTCAGAAGTACACAGTAAAACTACTTCATATTATCAATGCAGGTAGTCTGGGAAGTACTTAGTTCAGTAGTGTATGAATCTTGGACTACTTATGGAAAATAAGTTTTTTATTCCATGTCAAAGTTGGGCGAAATAGACTTAATCAAGGATTTGGCAGAGGATTACTCAAAAAGTACACAGTAAAACTACTTCATATTATCAATGCAGGTAGTCTGGGAAGTACTTAGTTCACTAGTGTATGAATCTTGGACTACTTATGGAAAATAAGTTTTTTATTCCATGTCAAAATTGGGCGAAACAGACTTAATTAAGGATTTGGCAGAGGATTACTCAAAAAGTACACAGTAAAACTACTTCATATTATCAATGCAGGTAGTCTGGGAAGTACTTAGTTTACTAGTGTATGAATCTTGGACGACTTATGGAAAATAAGTTTTTTATTCCATGTCAAAGTTGGGCGGAATAGACTTAATAAAGGATTTTGACAGAGGATTACTCAAAAAGTACACAGTAAAACTACTTCATATGACCAATGCAGGTAGTCTAGGAAATACTTAGTTCAGTAGTGTATGAATCTTGGACTCCTCGTAGCCACTCCCAGGTCTTCAGTGCAGTTTCATTACGATTACCGTAAACGTCAGTAGATTCGCGCACTAGAAAAAAACATGCGGCTGATATGAACGCAGTCAAATTAGCAATATATTCTTTTACTTTCGACAGTTTACCAAAGTTAGACTTTCTTTCCTTTTCTAAAATGCTTATTGTTTCCACTAAACCTTTGGTGTTCATTTAATCACGTTTTTCAGTTGCAGATTTTACCTCAGTCTCATTTTCCCTCTTCAGCTATAATGACCACGTAACGTGAACTGGCGGCCATTTTCAGAGCAGTGGCCGAATTGACGTGTGTAGCCGTCAATGGCAGCATGAGTTTTAATCAATACACCGGAAAATAGTTTGTGTTGCGCAAAAACTCGTCCCGGCGCGCAGTTATTTTCAGACGTTTTTTTTTACGGGTTTACAAAAATGTGTTCACACTAATGATCATTGGCTCTGATCAACACATACCCCAATCGAGCGTTGGCCGGCTTTGATGAATGGTGTTAATGGTGTGATGATGCTGGTATTCCGCTGGCCCTGGAGCTCGCTCCGGTCCGTGGTTTCCAAACGAACAAGTGAATCCACAATCTAACAGATCCACGACCCTGTCGGGGGGAATCAGACCTGGAGATACTGTATTTCAAATGGAAGCAGTTTTTCGACCTAAATGTACTGACTCAGTCCTAAATGAAGCAGTGCTGGTTGCTAATACGGAGGATTTAGTTTCAGCAAAAAGTGAAATTTCAGTAAAGTTACAATTATCTCGCAGGTTTATTTTCCTTCATAATTATACAGCAGGAATAACTTTAACTCATAATACATGTAACAAAAACAACCAACCAAACTGCTCACTACTTTAAACCAAAAGACACAGTCGAAAAACTTTGCTTCCCAAATCAGCAACACCTGTGTTCAGGTTTCCTGAGGTTAACTTGAGGTTAAATGGCATCAGTTGGCTGACTCCAGGTCAACTGAGCCACACAGTAAACACAGCCCCCTAGTGGCCCGGAGCAACATGACATGAAATATCACAAAATGAAAAACAGCTGATTGACACTCATCGGAATGTTTCTGAACACACAAAGTCAGGATATGAAAACGTTTGATTGTGTAACAAATGTTTTATTACATATGTCCAAACATATGTACAGGACATTTCTCATGAAGAGTGGTTTTGTCACAAATATAAATTATTTAGACCTTCTTAAAGAACATATGATACAGGAACTATAGCTTGCAGAACATGGAAGAAGAGATGTGCCGGCCGATCACTGTCACAGGTCACAGGTCACCGAGGGCCTGTGACTTGTCTTTTTAATAGTAGATTTTAAAGCATATTTCCGTTCATATTGTCGTCTTTTCTTTTTCTAAATCATAGAATCACATTATAAATGACCAGGAGATGTGGTCCCTTCACCAGCATTCACTGAAATATGATTTTAATACTACATCCTGCCTGTTCTTGAGCCCAGTGCTGTCAACAACCAATGAACCAGCAAACACAACAGTAACACACACATAAATAAGGCACAAATGGAGAAGCATTAAACAAAAGACCAGAGCAGGGCCACGTTTGGCACAGATTTGGAAAAATCACATCAAATGTCATCAGCTACATCCACGTGTTATTTCAGAGATAACCGAGTTGTTAAAATGAGTGAATGAAACAACACTGCATTATTTTCTTTAACATCATAACACTGAAAGGACAATCATTTAAGTCATAGTGTTAAGAACCTTTCAATAAGCTGTAATAAATACTGCCTTCTTTCATTTCATTGGACCTACTGAGAGGAAAAGTGATTAAAGTGAACAAAGCAAGAGATTTTACACGAGTCATGTGAATTTGCTTAAAACTACGACCTGTAGAAAGTTTCAGGGAAACATTCTGGCTGATGCTCCACTGATGCTGATACGCTCCATGAGTCAAGACTAACATTTAATGATATCATGTTTAAACATTCCTCTGTACACAAATCTTCCTTGACATCATTTGCAAGACGTAAAGCTTAACACAAAATATTATTATGTATAATAATAATAATAATAATAATAATAACAACAACAACAACGTCTGTGTCACGGTTCCTTTGGGAATAATCCCATACACTTACCGTTCAAAAAGGCCAAAACCTTCAGGCACTTTTAGGATAGCGATCAGTCATCAGTTCATGGATCCTAAACACTTACACTTTAGTCCACGGGACTAAGCATCCATGATCACTGCACTCAGCCCGGCCATGGCTGACTGATGGAGTCAATACATTTAAATAAAGATGCTTGTAGTATTAAGTTATGGTGACGATGAGAGGAGGAAGGGAACATGGAGATAAAGAGCTTGGTTCTGTTGGAAAACAGGGTTTGTGTTCATTCCAACTGTGAGCTTATGATTGGCAAGTCCACACTTGTCCATCAGCAGCAGAACGTGGCTTTGACCCAGATCACACTTTATGTTTTCCTGTTGCTCCAGTTTGGGTCAGCCACAGCATTCAGCTCTGCCGGTCGCTCCAGCGGTGATCGAGAGTCCTGCGGAGACTTCTGAGCCTGTGGGGAGCGGGGGTCTAAGAGGGGAGGAGGTTTGTCCGGGTGAAAGGGTCTGCTGTAGTGATCTGATCCAGGCGGACCTGCCGGCCTGTGCTCCGGCATCCTCCTGAAGTCCTGAAGTGGGCCTTCTCGTCCCTGATGGTAGTTGGGACGGAATTCATCAGGGCGCCTTCTTTTTGGGTCTGAATGCCTGAAACAAAAGTATTTCAAACAATGAACGACAACAGAATCCAAAGGTGCCAGCAGGTGTGAGCAGGAGTGAGCAGGTGCCAGCAGGTGTGAGCAGGAGTGAGCAAGTGTGAGCAGGAGTGAGCAAGTGTGAGCAGGAGAGAGTAGGTGTGAGCAGGAGTGAGCAGGAGTGAGCAGGTGTTAGCAGGTGTTAGCAGGTGCGAGTAGGTGTTAGCAGATGTGAGCAGGAGCGAGCAGGAGCGAGCAGGTGCGAGCAGGTGCGAGCAGGTGTAAGCAGGTGTGAGTAGGAGTGAGCAGGTGTGAGCAGGTGTTAGCAGGAGTGAGCAGGTGTAAGCAGGAGTGAGCAGGTGTGAGCAGGTGTGAGCAGGAGCGAGCAGGTGTGAGCAGGTGTTAGCAGGAGTGAGCAGGTGTAAGCAGGAGTGAGCAGGTGTGAGCAGGAGCGAGCAGGAGCGAGCAGGTGCGAGTAGGTGCGAGCAGGTGCGAGCAGGTGTGAGCAGGTGTTAGCAGGTGTGAGTAGGAGTGAGCAGGTGCGAGCAGGAGAGAGCAGGTGTGAGCAGGTGTGAGTAGGTGTGAGCAGGTGTTAGCAGGTGTGAGTAGGAGTGAGCAGGTGCGAGCAGGAGAGAGCAGGTGTGAGCAGGTGTGAGCAGGTGTGAGCAGGAGTGAGCAGGTGTTAGCAGGTGTGAGTAGGAGTGAGTAGGTGTGAGCAGGTGTGAGCAGGTGCGAGCAGGAGAGAGCAGGAGTGAGTAGGTGTGAGCAGGAGTGAGCAGGTGTTAGCAGGTGTGAGTAGGAGTGAGTAGGTGTGAGCAGGTGTGAGCAGGTGCGAGCAGGAGAGAGCAGGAGTGAGCAGGAGTGAGTAGGTGTGAGCAGGAGTGAGCAGGTGTGAGCAGGAGTGAGTAGGTGTGAGTAGGAGTGAGTAGGTGTGAGCAGGTGTGAGTAGGTGTGAGCAGGAGTGAGCAGGTGTGAGTAGGTGTGAGCAGGAGTGAGCAGGTGTGAGTAGGTGTGAGTAGGAGTGAGTAGGTGTGAGCAGGTGCGAGCAGGTGTGAGCAGGAGTGAGTAGGTGTGAGCAGGAGTGAGTAGGAGTGAGCAGGTGTGAGCAGGAGTGAGCAGGAGTGAGCAGGTGCGAGCAGGAGTGAGTAGGAGTGAGCAGGTGTGAGCAGGAGTGAGCAGGAGTGAGCAGGTGCGAGCAGGTGTGAGCAGGAGTGAGCAGGAGTGACGCAGCCTGACCTGTCGTAGTAGGGTCTGTGGCCTCGGTGGTCCCGGTCGTTGCTGTACTGCTCATACGGGCGTTTCCGTGGAGAGCTGTTGTTACGGTAACTGTTAGAGCTGCGATACATGTCTCCATGTGGACGCCGGTCACCATAGGAGTCCTTGTAGCGATGCGAGTCGTACGGATGATGTCGGTCTCCCTGCCACGACTGGTTGCTGTTGCCAGGGTAACTGTATTTGCGGTCTCTCTGCCAGTCTCCTCGATCTGTCGTTCAAAAATATGAAAAAGTAAAATGACAGATACTGAAGATGTTTAACAGTGTTTCTAAATAATCTCATTTATGTTGTATTTCCACGTACCATCATTGCCAAAGTGCCGTTTACTGGATGAATTGTACGGCTCTCTGTGGTGTCCATGGGGCCCCGACTGAGACGGGTGAGACGCACCTTTGGAGGACAGCTGTGTGCCCATGGAGTCTCGACTGGACCCGGAAGGTTCTGGCCTGAAAGATTTGACCCTCCCTCCAGAATCATCTTTCTTCTTCTGCTCCTTCTGTAAAACAACGGGATTATTTCCATGTCGATGACAAACAAAGGAATCGTAGACGAGACTGTGACGAGGTCAAACTTGCCTCTTCCTCGTGCAATCGTTTCTTCTGTGCCATTTTATAAAGCTTGTGAAGCTTCCTCGCACCAAACTCTGTGAACTTCGACACAAAAATCCAGAGGTTTCTGCGCAAAAAGTGCACAAAGTCAAAATGAGCCAATGGGAACAATGTTTCCATCATGATTCACTTCTCAAAGATCAGAGGAAATCACGTCACCTGCGCCAGATCTTGACGTGCTCAGGATCACTGTAGACTTTAAGGCACTCTGTGATCCGGTCTCCGATCTTCAGCAGACATGTGCGTGTGTGCTGGAGCTGCTCCTGGTCAGACAGACCCTCATCGGGTTTATCCAGCTGTTTCAGGGCCTTCTTCACCGGCCTCATGCGCTCCTTACACTAAACAACACACACACACACACACACACACACACACACCAGGTTAAACAACACACACACACCAGGTTAAACAACACACACACACACACACACACACACACACACCAGGTTAAACAACACACACACACACACACCAGGTTAAATAACACACACACACACACACACACACACACATACCAGGTTAAATAACACACACACACACACACACACACACCAGGTTAAACAACACACACACACACCAGGTTAAATAACACACACACACACACACACACACACACACACCAGGTTAAATAACACACACACACACACACACACACACACACACACACCAGGTTAAACAACACACACACCAGGTTAAACAACACACACACACACACCAGGTTAAATAACACACACACACACACACACCAGGTTAAATAACACACACACACGCACACAACAGGTTAAATAATACACACACACACACACCAGGTTAAATAACACACACACACACACACACCAGGTTAAATAATACACACACACACACACCAGGTTAAATAACACACACACACACGCACACACACACACACACACACACACACACACACACACACACACACACACACACCAGGTTAAATAACACACACACACGCACACACACACACACACACACACCAGGTTAAATAACACACACACACGCACACAACAGGTTAAATAATACACACACACACACACCAGGTTAAATAACACACACACACACGCACACACACACACACACACACACACACACACACCAGGTTAAATCACACACACACACACACACACCAGGTTAAACAACACACACACCAGGTTAAACAACACACACACACACACCAGGTTAAACAACACACACACACACAAGGTTAAATAACACACACACACACGCCAGGTTAAATAACACACACACACACAGAGAGACTGGCATGAGATGAGAAACTCACAATACTGAAGGTTTCCTGGTCCAGCTCGTCGTCCTCCTTTCCTTCGATGGGAACGGGCTCAGAACCAGCTGTGATGTGAACTGGACCTTGTGTTTTCTTCCCTTTGACTCCTTTAGCCTGACACAACAGAGGTAACGCACACCTGTGTTACTGACAGGTACAAATACAACACAAGTCCTTGACTTTCTATTCATTCTTTTTCTTCTTCTTCTTCTTATTCTTATTATTATTATTATCATTATTATTATGATGATGATTATGTTGCTGTGCAGGGTCTCACTATGATAAAAATACCTTTTCTTTTCTGACCTTAGTGCCCTTCTTTTCTTTGTCCCCATCCTTCTCCTTTTTCGACGTTGCCTGTCTGTCTTTGTTTTCTTTGTTGTCCTTTTTCTTTTGTCTCTTTTTGGTTGGGGACTTATCCTTCCCATCGTCCTGCACATACACAACACAACACAACACAACACTATCAGGACATTATTGATCTCTTGCACTTGAATATACACCGTAGGCATTTTCAGGTGAAGCATAAGAAAGGCCTAAGAAATAAAATAGAGCTTCCACAGAAGAAGAACTCCTCCTCTAATGTCTGACCTTGACTTCCCCCTCCTCTGAAGGGTTGTCAGACAGGCGGGGGGAGGAGATGCTGTTGCCCTGCTCGTCCTTCAGCATCTTGTCCTTTTTCGTCCGAGGTTTTCTCTTTTTCACTTTGATCTGCAGAAGAACAGAGGACGTGAGTTTAGTCGATGTGATGTGGTGTGAAAGGACGACGTCATCACTGACAGCAGGCTACTGTACCTCCTGCCCTGTTTTAGAAGCATCACTGTTGTCTTGCTCTTTTTTCAGCAGTTTCAGGAGATACTCGGCTCTCGCCTGCAACTGCTTGGCCTGAGGTTTCTTGCTCGGGTCGTCGGGGAGAATCTGCACAGAGACAAGTCAAGTTTGGTTAGTCATGGAGCAGATTTACAGATAAGTTTAGTCCAACATTTAAATCTGTAGTGTTTTATTTCTTCATCTAAGTGTCAGACGATAAATAATGACCTTCTCAGACAGTTTAAGGTCATTGTCTGTCTTAATCAGATCCCAGTTGCCAAAGCCGTGCTCATAGGTGCCAAGCAACAGCTGGATGTCATCCTCCAGATCCCAGTCCACATCAAAGTGGGCCACCTTGACCCTGCATGTCAACCTGAACCTGTGGGAAAGCGCGCATCGTCAGACTTATCCTGAGCATGTGATCAACACTGCCATCTAAAGAAGTGTCTTACTTGTTTCTCTCCGCGGGGTTGGAGGGCACGGCTTTGTGCAGAGGCTCAAACTCTTCCTCGTGCTGGATGATGGACTTTGCATTGACCTGCACTCCTGAGATCTTGATGTTGATTCCTCTTCGTTTCCCAGGACCTTTGGCTGAAAGAACCACACGTGTCACGTTCTTGGGCCGCGAAAATGACAAAGATCAGAGAACTGCAGGCAACAAGTGACATGAACGAACCTTCAACGGGGTTCTCTTTGAGGTGTTCCTCGTGCTCCTGCACTGCAGTCACACAGCTGCTGTGAATCAGCTCCCCGAGTCTCTTCAGGTCTGCGATGGATTTGTCCACCAGCTCAGAGTCTCGGGCAATCGCTTCTAACCTGAGGACAGAACGACCATCGTTCAAATCATCATCACGCGTCAAACACGCTCAATCAAACGATAAGTGCTGTGTGTGTGTGTGTGTGTGTGTGTGTGTGTGTGTGTGCGCGGTGCAGCAGTGTAATGCGTCCCCCATGGAACAGTGTTTTTATTCATATAAATCTAATATTCCTACCTTTCAAGTGGAGAGCCAAATTTCTTGTACGCCTTGACAAACCTGTTGATTATAATAATGACTTATAAAATGACAGTATAAGAAATGCAAGAGTGCTTCATTAAAGCAGAGGCAAACTTCACCTGCGGATCTCAGCGTCAGTAAAGCCCTCCACGTTGTTTTTGCGAGCTCGAGGTCTGCCCCTCTTCTTCGGCTTCTTATCGTCGTCGCTGTCGTCCGTCTCACTCTCAGAGCCTGACGAGCGGTTCTTCAGCTTCGAGCCCACATCACTGTCACTGTCATTGGCCTGAGCCTGAAAGGCACAGACACCTGCACTGAGTCACCAGCACATTTTCACTGTTTCATCTCACTCTCACATCAGCTGTTCATTCTCCTCTCACCCTCTTGTTGGAGCTCCTGCTTCTAGGAAGCATGAAGATACCCTCCATCTCACGCTGCTTCTCCTCCTCCTCAATTTTGCGTCGCTGCTCCTGAGGGATGATTTCCTCCCATTCCTGAATTTGTTTCTCCTCTAACTCTGGATTACTCTCCTCCATGCTGGAGAAGTTAGCCACCTTCAGAGGCACAGAGTGAAAGGAATGAGGAGGATGTCAGAGACTGGATTTTAGATAGTGAACTGTCATTGAACACATAAGTAAATGTGTACTAACCTTAAACTGAGAAAGAAGTTCGTCCGTTGCACTTGAGCCCGGGTCACTTTCTCTGGTTTCAGCCAACCTCAGGATCTCATCGATATCCATCTCCTACAGAAACAAAGAAATAACAGTCATTCCTGGCAGGCTGTTCTCTAAGAGGTCCGTCACTGTTCCACGTTCTTAATCCAAAGTTCTTCTCACTAAACGAGTATTTTGACTCCTCTTCATACCTGTGGTTCAGACTCCTCCCCCTCTGCCTCTTTGAAAAGCTCCTCTGCACCAAACTTAAGAATAGCAGTCAGCTCTTCTTTGTTGAATGGGTTTGAACTGTGAAGAATAAACGAAAACTGAACACAACGCCCCCTTAAACAATATCAAATGTACTTATATGTATATATATATATATATATATATATATATATATATATATATATATCTGTGACTTCTTACTTGGTGGTCCCTGAGTTGCTGTCCAATACCGTTCTACCAGTGGTGTCCATTCTCTGAATGACAAGATGGTCCAAAACCATCTTCTTCTTTGCCCTCTCAATGATGTCCTCCTCCACTGTGCCTTTGGTGACCAGCCGATATATGTTCACCTATGAAAAGAAAAACTGAACTCGTGAATCTCACTAATTAGGCAGCATATCTATGATGAGTGACACGGACATGAGCTCACCTGCTTTTTCTGGCCAATCCTATGAGCTCTGGCTTGTGCCTGCAGGTCGTTCTGAGGGTTCCAGTCAGAGTCAAAGATGACCACAGTGTCAGCTGACGCCAAGTTAATCCCTAATCCTCCAGCTCTGGTGGACAAGAGGAAGCAGAAGTCCTACAAAACAGAGGGAACAGGAGGATGTGTAGAACTGCCATGTCTGATGTGATGTGCTGTACATTTATCCTCATGTTGAGCAATTCTTTATACACTTTACACACACACACTAACAGCCTTTAGCTTTGATTATCACGTATCATGTATTTTTAACGTTGCAAAAAACATAAAACTATGGAAATTAATTTAAAGATATTAATAGTAATTAATAAGTAACATAATTTAATTTGTGCAAACTTAAATAATACTTAGAACCAGACTTGCTACTAACTGTTAGTATCAGTTAGTAGCATTAATTAATTATTATTATTATTATAATAATGATATTAACAATAATAATAACAATGATAATAATAACAATAATAACAATAATGATAATAATAATAATAAAAATAATAATAATAATAATAATACATACCTCTGAGCCTTCTGCATTAAAGTGGTCAAGTGCTTGCTTTCGGATTTCTCCCTTTATGGAACCATCTAGTCGCTGAGGAGGAGAGAGATTTAACATTCAAAAGATTTCCTGAGTAAATGTCTGCCATTAATTTGGCACCTCTCTGCTTAACATGCCATTCTATACTGTCCATATAAATATGTCCATATGCTAAGACTGATCCCAGCGCTACGTCAGCAAAAACAACCTCAGGAGAGTGACTTCAGGAGTCAAGCTGCTCTTCATTTGGAAAAAAAAGTTGATAAAAATAACCACATGAACTCTGTGTTCATCAACACTGACACCTGATCCTCACTGGACTCACTCCCGCCCAACATGACCACCCCAAAGTCCCCTTCATTTGAACAACACTGGAGGTGTAATGATGAACGACCTATGACGAATGACATGAATAAACATGGAGGCGACAGATCACACTAACAGCATGAGAACTCGTTTTCACTGTCAGCCTCTTTCACACAGTGTTTCTGTGGCTGTGACACAGCAAACTCACACACACTGACGGGGCTGACACATCAAATCCTGAGGCAGGAACGTTTTAAGATGCTCGCTTTACTGACAACATGCATCACAACAGATGAGTCTCAGCGTCTCTGTCTTCTCTGACCTATGAACAAGTGGACATCACACGTCAATGCAGCGACATGAGAACTCTGCTGGCTCAGCATTCTCATCTGCATCACATTATCTATAACACGCATGTTCTCGCTGTAATTTGTAGTTTTTATAATAAAAAAGTATCTTCCGTGAATTGTATTACAGCCCACGTATGAAAATGTCCTGACAGGGAAAGGATGAGGCCAGATACACATGTTTTTAGAGCTGCAACTAACGACTATTTTCATGATCGATTAATCGTTTGGTTCATAAAATGTCAGAAAACCTTAGAAAATGTTGATCGGTGTTCATCAAACTTGGAAATGATGATGTTCTCAAATGTCTTGTTTTGTCCTCAAACCAAAATGATTGACTTTTAATGATTTCTTTGTTCTCCAGAGCAAAGAAATGAAGAAAATACTCGCATTTAAGGAGCTTAAACAATCGGAAATCTTATTTTAATCATGAAAAAAGCTTCAAACTGATTAATCGATTATCTAAATAGTTAATTAATTGTTTTAGCTCTACATGTTTTTATGATGAACTAGGCGAGAGAGATACTCAGAGTCCACATCAACTGCCTTGTTGACCTCAATAACCATGAAATGTCACATGTCACACTCTGCTAACACAGAGACAACGTTAAAGTCATTAGTTGGGAGTCTCAGCATCACTTAGATGATCTGTAATGAAACAGGAATGAGTGAATAAAACTGACCTGGAACGTGTAGCGCTTGTTGGCCAGGTATTCAGCCAGAATGTCCAACATCCTGACCATCTGGGAGAAGATGAGGACTCGGCTGCCTCTCTCTCGGAGTCTGGTCAGGAGTTTGTCGAGCAGGACCAGCTTCCCGCTGCCTCGCACGAGATTCTGTAACAAGCAAAGATGTACAACCATGGAACTGATGTTGGAACGACGATGTTTTCTTGTATGTGGCTTCTGCTGGACACAATCATTCATTGTCACGCTTGTCACTGTGTTCCTGTCCGCTCACCAGTCCCGTTTCCAATCAAAGAATAACAAAGGCACCACTTTGATTGCATGGTATTCCTTTAAGTCATAACTTTAAGTCCTCTGAGTTTCCTGAGGTGATGCTTCACGGTGATTCTTACCTGCAAGTGTTCCTGTTGTGTTTCACTGTCTCCCTCCTCAGGATGTTTAATGAGGAAACTGTGGTTGCAACACTTTTTCAGCTCCATAACTATGTTCAGGAAGCCGGAGGAGCTGCCGCGAGTGCCTTTGGAAAGAGCTCGGTAGTTCCTTGTTAAAATCCACCTAAAAATGTTTAGGAACAAATTAAATTAAATTAAAAGAAAGAAGAAATTCAGCCACTGCACGAGTGGCTTGTTTTAAAAAAAGGAGAAGCAATCATTAAATGGTTATTTTAAAAAAGCAGAAATGAGCTCATACTTGTAAAATTGTTTCTGCTGTGCACTCATGTCTACGCGGAGGATTTGTTCCACCTTGGCAGGCAGAGATTTCTCCACATCTTTCTTAACACGTCGCAGGAGGAACGGTTCGAGGACCTTGTGAAGACTCTGATAACCATTGTCCCTCCCTTTCCCGTGTTCGTCCTCAAAATTCTCCCAGGAGTCAAACCTGGCGGGAACACGACACATGGCTCCCATCACACTGATGCTTTCGTTTCTGCGTCACTTTCTACAACTAAACCAAGACATACTTATCAGGCATGAGGAAATGCAACAGGGACCACAGCTCTTTCAGGGAGTTCTGCAGCGGAGTGCCAGTTATAAGGAGTCTGTGGTTGGACCTGAACTCCATTAAGGTTTTATACAGCAGAGAGTCGTCATTCTTCAGCCTGTGAGCTTCATCCACACCCAGGAAGGCCCAGTTTATGTTCCCCAGCACACCCTGGAGACAAATGACCAGGAATTATTAGCTACTCATTCTCTTTCATAAAGACTGTCATAAAAATACACTTTAATAAAGAAATAATGTATCATTTTCACTTACCTTATCTTTAAGTAAAATCTCATAAGTGGTTAATAGTGCGCTGAAACGAATTCTTTTAGTTTGATGGTTCACCCACTCATAGTCACGAATCTGAAGAAAACAGAAGCAAGTTATGTTACTAACTCTGCACAGAGTAGAATTGTTTCATATCATTTTATTTCATTATAAAATGTGTCACTAATGCCATTCTTGAATATCATAAAGCCAGAAATATGCTTGATAAATTACACTGAGAGCTGGTTAAACTCCAGCCCTTCAAGTAAGTGAGGCCCCTCATATAGCAGATATGAAAGGTTTTTGCCAGAGATTCAACACGCTGCATTCCTGTATCATTATTTACATTATTACAGGCAGTGTGTGCGTGTGTGTCTGCAGCACAACGCAGACATCAGAACATGTTTGCAATGCCTGGGAACACTGGAGGACCAGTTTATGGTACGCACAAGAGACTGCAAAGATGCTCCACGTTGCTGTGAGAGAGCTTGATCTCATTCTACCCTCACGGTCACACCTTTACACTACGTCATTCAGTTCACTGTGGGTCTCCCAGAACAAAGTTCTGCTTCTACCCCCATGGTTTTCTTCCACCGCAACCTGTCTCCCACCCAAGTCTCCTCCCTTGTAGCCTCCACTCTTCAACCCTCCAGCACATTCTCCTCCCTGGAGGTTAATGATGCCACTGACTATCTCCACCCATGGTTTCCTGATACCCTCCGGTCGCTGTGCACCAGCCTCAGAGCTGCAGAAAGAAAATGGCACAAAACGAAAACAACCCCAGCCCCTCCTCTGCACTTGCATCCACCTCAGCACTCTCTTTCTCTATCAGTCCACTGTTCCTATCGAGCGGAGTTCTTCTATGTAGTTTATTCCTCTCTTGTAAGTCACTCTGGATAAAAGCTAAATGCTTAATTGTTACATTTTCAAATGTAAAAGAATTCCCTTGAGACATAGTCAACCCAGAAGTGTCTGTGACTGGCATAAAATAGTCAAAAAAGGAAATCTCCAACTTACTGTTTTCCTGCTCATGACATCGCCGAGGTAAACGACCACGTTCATATCTGGGGCCCAAATTTCAAACTCTCTCTGCCAAGAGGTGAGCGTGGACAGAGGAACGACCAGTAAGAAGGGTCCGTACAGCTGATGCTGGTGGAAAACATAGGACAGGAAGGAGATGGTCTGGATGGTTTTTCCCAGTCCCATCTCATCAGCGAGGATGACGCTGTTACACCTGAGGAGAGAGACGGTGACGGTGGCTTTACGGTCTAAAGCCATTCTAACAACTCAGATTATTTGACTTGTTAATGTGGTACCTGCACCAGGAGTGAGCCAACCAGTTTACTCCATCCAACTGATAATCTCTCAGCTGAAGGTGCTCGTCTCCAATGTATGAGGGTTGTTTCTTCAGAGCCACAAACCTCGGCCTTTGCTTTAACACCTGAAATGATGAGTGGTGAGACATTTGTTCAGTTATGAGCAGAAGCACCTCACGGTGTGTGGAATTCAATGGATTTTACCTTGCACTCTTTAGAAGGAACAGTTTTGCTTGAGTTGCGGTACATGAAGCTGTCGATGCAGTGCTGAAACTTCTTCCTCACCAAAGCTCCATCTTCCCAGCTACACTCTGAATACGGTAAGCCCATCCACTTACATAGATACTCTGGCTCATTGGACGATGGGGTCTTGTGACTGTGAGCTGTTGAAAAAAAACACAGACAAATGATGAGAACATGATGATGACAGTAAGAACACACACACACACACGCATGCATGAGAGAGGGACTCACAGGGGAAGTCAGAGGTTCCTGGTGTTTTTCCTGTTTTTGTTGCTGTTGACATTGACATGTTTTAGTACATCTTCAAAGAACTGTATGAATATCTGCAGCACTGACAGCAAATATAAACATATTTCATTACCGATGATACGTTCCACAATTTGAAACTGCTTGTTCAAATCTGAGATGAGCTCCTGCTGGCAGTTATGATATTCTACATCCTCAGGAGACGCTTTATTCAGCCTGAAAACAGAGGTGGAAGAAACAGTCAGACTTCCTCAAAAGACTTTAAATGTGCAAATAAAAAGTTGATGCAGAGACAGCGATGTTCACCATGAAGTGAGCTCGTCATTTTTCTTCTTGTAATTGTCCAGTTTCTTCAGTCCCTTGACCTTCTGCAGGTTCAGAGAGTCCATGCTCTCCCACGTGTTGTGAATGTAGGACCAGCCCTTCCATTTGATGAGATACTGAGTCTCCCCCTCGTGGTTCTCTGGGTCAAAGCCTTCACATGGGTCTCCATTCTCTTCTACAGCATACCCAGTAGTGGAAGCCCCAATGGCTAAAACAGCAGAAACATTTCTTTTATTTGATTGAGCCTCAATATATTTTGATAATAAAACTCTGAAAAAATGCATCACCTTCTTTTTTGCCTATTCTGTTGTCCATGACCTTCTCGATGGTCTCCGCGTCGTCGTTCTGCAGCTCCTCGCCTGCGTCCCCTGTCATTTCAATCAAGTCATCAGAGTCCGTTTCAAAGTCGTGTTGGTCCTCTTTGTAACTGTAACACAACATCATGACAAGGGCGGGACAGGTGAGCTACAGGTGAGCTGCAGGTGAGCTACAGGTGAGCTGATGCTTGAAATCCTGACACTAAATTCACTCATTCATCCAAAAACCTTTTGACCTTTTGACTTTTGTTGCACCCCTTCTTCGGGTCTGCCTCTTTGGAGTGTCGTCGCCGTCGCCGTCGTCGTCGTCATCGTCGTCTTCGTCGTCATCATCGTCGTCAGCTGATGACTCTGGTTTCCTGGACTTTCTTGCTTTCTGGGAAACCTGCTTTTTGACCGTAGATGATTTGGTCTGAGGTCTGTAAAACACACAGACGAGCGCGCGCACATTCAAACTATTAAAGAACCCTCTCCAGCATCATTGTCACACAAGAGTAAATTGAAAAATGTCATCAAACTAATGATCAAACAATATAGAATGTTTTGGGGATGACCAGTGGGTAGCTGTCTGATGGCCAGGCTTCGCTACACTCTTACCTTCTAGCAGGAAGTCGTCTGGATCTAACTTTTTTCTCTTCCTGCTCACTGTCTGTACTGTCGGAAGCCTCCTCCTCCTCCTCCTCGTCTTCATTTGAGTCATCATCTTTCCAGATATTTCTTACAACAAAGAAATGCCACAAGTTCACCCTCAGGGCCCATCACTGCTATAACGTATCATGATTTCATGCTGGCCAGAGGGTGCTGAGCACAACCCAGTTCAATCAGGGAGAAGCCACTGATCTGACCCATGGACTTTGTTTGAGTAACACCTGGCTGAGCCTATTCTGAGCCAAACAGATACCCATTTAAAAACAAGCTGTACATGATGTGAACATGAAAACACAATGTACACCACATGACACTAATATGAACAGTGAGAGACTACTGCATGCATCGACTTTCCAAGCATGTCAGAAATTAACCACCAAATAAATTAGAAATGAATATAATAACAATGAGAAAATAACAAAAAGTCCACAACAATATTCTTCTCTTTCATACTTACTCCTTTTTCTTAGTACGAGAACTTTTCCTCTTGGGACTTTCACTCTCAGACTCACTGCTGCCCTGTGAACAGTCAGCACACGAGAAAGAACTGCCGTTTACTTTTCAAACGCACCAGCACTTCCACCAAATGTCCACTAGATGGCACTCGATACTGGTTTTAAAGAAGCTGCTAAAAACAAAGCCTTTGTTTGCGTCAGTGTGTGAACGTGAGGCTCATGTGCTTACCCCAGCTCCTATGTTCAAACGAGCTGGCTCCTGTCTGCTGCGATTTGACCTCCTGACACCGTACACATCTGGATGTTCTTCCCACATCTGCAAAGAGAAGCTGTTTTCAGATTACCACAGATTTCATTATCCCTATGTGCTCCAGGGCAATAATTAGATCATTTTTATTATCAATTATTCTGCAGATTCTTTTCTTTAGATGACTTTTTTGGTGTCTTACTTCAACGAGAGTGAAGTATTTTGTTCTGCAATATATGTGGGATTTAATGTTTATTTTATATAATAGATGCTTTTGTTTGCTGGATATGTATTTTGCCATTGTGCAATTAAACAATGGTTTAAGTCAATGCTGCGTAAGTGTGGATGTGGGACTATCACTGTCCCACATGTTAAACCCCAGTAAATAACATTAAGATTAAAGAAAGTCTTTGAAGCTGCGTTGGAAGCTGCTTCGGCGACCTTTACCTTCTTTACATCTGCCAAACGTTCTTTCTTCCTGACTGGCTTGTCTTTGACCTCTGCTGTGGTTTGCTGAGATCTGGCAGATTCACTCTCTGACCCTGAGTGACTCTCTGACTCTGAGGAGCTGTTGGACTCAGAGTTGTGGGATCTCCTCCTCTCGCTGCCATGCTCGCTCTCTGACTGACTCCCCGACTCCGATGCAGAGTGGTTGAATTCCTCAGAAGCTGAATTGCTACAGAAACAAGAACATTTTCATTTTTCTTTTTATTCTAATGCTAATGCTTATGCAATGCCATACACCCAACTACAAAATGTGAGTTGACAAATAAATACATCAGTAATAACAGTGTACATGCGCTCTATCAGTCACAGAGAAACTACAGGAGCTTCATAAACAAGTAAATCATGACTGAGAGGAATCTGAAACCTCATTACATCACGCACCATGTTCCTGACTCGGCTAAATCTTGACTCAGTCATTTTGAATAACTTTCAAATTTAAGAACTGAAAAAAAATAAGAAAATACTACAATGTAGTCATAATAAATGAATGCCACACACGTAGACTTCAAAAAGAAAGCAAACAAATATTCACATTAAGCTTAAAAAAACAAACAAACACATTTTTGGAGGAGTGACTCTTATAATCAATAACTAGAGATTAAAACACTTGCAATAGCAACACCACCAAAGGTGAGACAGGAAGTAATGTCCAAGCAGGTAAACTAAATCAGTTGAATAATCTTTTAATCTCCTCAGATTAGATTTGTCTAATTCAACCTGGTTTGGAACAATTGCCACATGTCATAGTGGCACAGAAACATTTTTGCCACCATTTAAAAAACAAATTGGTAAATCAATTAAATTCAATGCAATGAACTCTGTATAAACAACATGTGTGGCTTAAATATCTTGATTGTGGGGACATCTCCTCTGGCCTTTTCTGCATGCACTTCTCAGTCTGTGCCCATGAGGGCGCTACATCAACATGAAATGAAGATCCAGAAATCACTGCTTACAGAGACATAGTGGTTTGTGTCTTTGTCACTTTACTAATTCATAAGCAGTGTTGTGAACATTACTTTCAGGGTAAAGGTTAAATTATATACACATATATATATATATATATATATATATATATATATATATATATATATATATATATATATATATATATATATGTGAATTGCCTCATTAAATGTATGTATTTACACAACTGTATAAATATTATGTCTATTGTAAAATAATACTTTTATTTTATTGAACACTTCTTTCATACAGTAACATAACATTTGATAAAGAGACATAATATTTCCGCTCTGCTGACACCACAGGTTCAACGACCAAACTCGGAAGTAACTGGTTCGTTTCTCTTTAAGTGAGGTCAAATGTGGGCGGGGCGTGTGAATGACCTGGCATTACTATTGGTCGACATGTTGCTGTGTTGACATGTAGCCTATGAGTGCAGCGGCTGTGTTGACATGTAGCCTATGAGTGCAGCTGCTGTCTCTCCGAGGTCTAAATGCTTCGTGTTCCTCCTCCTCCGCGTGTTTCTGAGCGGAGCTTTAATACAGAGCCGTGAACACGCTGGGCAAACAACGCCAGGGCCATTTTGCGACTCGGGAGAGCGAGTGTGTAAACTACAACATGTACAACATGTGGCGTTTCACAGACTCCTCACATTTACTGACGCTCATTCTGCGCTGCATGCTCACTTTGCTCATCATACTCTGTAAAAAAAATAAAAAAAATTAAATAAGTAGTGGTGCCGTCAGTGGCGACGGACATATTCCACTCCAAGCTAAAAACACTAAAATGGCTGCCATAAGACCAGACAAGTGTGATGTAACCCTCTGCATGCAGAGAAAGCACTCATGTGTGGGGAGAGTGCTCTAATGTCTCTACAATCACAGTCCATAGATCAAGGCTGTTTTATCTTTTTGTAAAAATAATACTATGAGCAGCATTAGTGCATTAGAACATGTTTGTTTTTTGTCAGCTACTTGCTTATGCATTCCTGCATTGTCCTCACACCATGCAAATTGTCTGATGTAAGTTGTAATTCATCTTTATTGATCAAAACAATGAGGATGACATACACATGTTAACATTTCATTAGAGAGGCAGACATGTTCAAACTGTCAACAAACCACATGTCAAGTGTGCAAATTCGAGGCCATATGAGCTTTATAATTGACCTGATATGTCATACAAATGTGGCCAAAATATAATATTCATTTATTCAGATCATAAGAAATACTTCATCTCCAATCACCATATAGCCCAAATGTGATTAACAAAAAGTACATATTTAACCTCTGATGATGGTAAATGTATGTGACCGAGGTCACCGTTCTTTTAAATGCTGATAAATACTGCTTGAAAGGTTAAGGCAACCAAGGGAATATTCAAGTAAATGTGCAGCCTTCACAATGGAAAGTAAGAAAGAAATAAACTGCTTGACCACAAAAGCAAAGCTGAAAGACAACAATATTTCATGTAAAACACTGACATAGTTAATACACACAAAATAATAGTTTTCAGAAGGTTTAATTAAGCATCTAATGCCACAAACATGTAATGACAAGGCATTCAAATCTTGAGGTTTTTAAAGAGCAGGGATTAGGAGTTTGATTGGACTACAGTCTCTGATAACGTGGTCACAAATTTAAAAATAGCAAAAAAGACTTGTTTATTTTTGAAGTGCTGTCAGGTTAAAGAACCAACGGTATTGTGTGTGTGTCTGTAACACAATTAAACAGCTTTACATATTACTAACTAAATGAAATTAAATGAAAATCAATGTTTTCATTTACAATAAAACCAAAACAACAACGTTGATAAAATGGTGCAATGCAGTACCAACTAGTAAAGACAAGGTCATGTTACATTACAGCGACAACACATGAATCCTTCGAGACCATTCATTTAGAACATAATGCAAAATAAACGACACTTGTCTGTGATAGAACACACGCTTCTTGTGGGAAATGATTTCTAAACAGAGGCCTGAAACCTTAGCATCGAGTTAAGAAATGGAAGGAAAATCAGGGTGTGGCTATTAAACAAAAGCAAGGTCATTCATGACAGCGTTGTACTTCTTTAAAAACACACAGGTCTCTAATAAATGCACAAGTGATCAACCATGCCTGACAAGGAAAACAATCGAAACACATAAGCAAAAGGTGCAAAAGAGCATAAAGACCATACCTTGATGCATTGCTTTGAGTCGATCCTTCATCCTCTTTTTTACTTTTATTCTTCATCATTGTATTATCCTGAAAGTCGCTGATGAGATGTTGTTTTTGTCCTGGTATTCACTGTCAAAAAGTTACGGGATGCATGAACTATCATAAAGGTCCAGCAATATTGCTCAGGTGGCAGTTAAAACCCAGGCGATGCGACACGATGAAGGAAAAGGGCATTAAATCTTAAGACTTTGATACCATAAAAAACATCGCTAATTTCGATATACGCGAGAAAACTATCCGGTATTGTTACAATAGCTTTAATATCCAACGCATGCTTTTCAATACAGTCCACGGATCAAGCCGCATACAATTAATTCTAACTGCGTCATCAGAAAGACGATAAGGAAAATAAGATTTAAAGATGACAAAAGCACTTGCTCATGAAATACATAATGTAAACATGCCAATTCCAGCTGAATAAAGGTGGAAGCCTAAAAATGAAAGATTAGATTCACGTTCGCAATAGTATTTAAAACGTGTATCTGACTCAAATAGGAACAAACTACAGACAAAATACAAATTTAACAGTTAATAACAAAAAATATTTAGTTTGAAAAAGCTTCCAGGCCCTTAAAGTCTTCCTCTACTGTCAGTCTCAAGAGCGACAGAGGCGAGCAGCACTAAAAATGGAGGCGCTCCATGGCTGCCAGTGCCCAGTATAGAAAACAACGACAAGCACTCCCCGGCCACAGACGGCTCCATAAACTCGACAAATCAGCCCGAAAACCACACAAAACGACTAAATACCATTTAAAACAACGATCCCGCGACCACAGCTGCTCAATTTCTATCAAATTCAAGCGATCTCAGCCGAAAAACAAGCAACACAGACGGTCTAACGACAGCCAACGGCTCCCTTCCTGAGGTTCAGCCGCCATCTAGAGCTCCTTCCTAGCTCTGAAAGCTTTGCCTTTGATTGACGTTATTTCCATTTACTCCACACTCAGGTGATGCTAAGTCCCTCCCCTTTTATTATGTTTCAAAATTACTTTAAATTAACCAACAAATGTTATCAGTCCAAGGACACCAACACAACAGTGAACCCGTATTTTCCAAGTCAGAAATTACTTTGGACCAAGTAGAAGTGTTAAAAGTATAGTTATTGTAGCAATTGCATCACTTCCTGCTCAGACAGGAAGAAGGACAACCAGAAGCCATTTTAGAAAGCCTTTGGAAACCATTTGGAAACCATTTCGGCCACACTGAAATCACCACATATGCACAATTAATGTGTTATCCGACAGCGTGGACCCGAGTTGGACCTGAGTTTTCGATTATACGGATTAAACCGCAAAATATTTTCGAAAGCAAAGTATTGTTTCATCATATCTTTGAGGAGCAAAACCCCATACAGGGAGAAATATTGACATTTCACCAAAACCAATGAATAGCGTAAGAACTTAAGCTAGCGTACAATTACATGGGCAAACACATGATTAGTGACACCAAATCAATGCAATCCAAAACATCTGTAAAATAATAAAACCCAGCTGCAGGGCTGTAGAACCGATTTGGCCAAATTTGCTCTTTGGTTAATTAGCTAATGACACAAAGCCAGTGGAAAAATAATATGAGTACATACACTTTATTTAAAAATAACATTTGAATATCAAATGTACAGAAGCTGGTTTTGTTTCCCAAAAAACACTGTAACTTTTAACAAGTCCGACGATGGTGTTCCAGTGTCCATGTTGTTAAAAATAAAATCCAAAGTCCATTCACAAAAAAGGAGTTTCATCTTGTCAAAATTTGCCAAAATGCCACATTGCTTGCCATCTTCACGTTAAACAACGTTGTCTCCACTTCAGCAATATCCGGTTCAATGGGGTCTTGATAGGATAAAAAAAAGAAGGAAAATTTGTAAGCCCACAACGTAACGGTAATCGGTAATAACTGTCCAGCAGATAAGGCATGCTAAGCTAGACTAAAATTAACACAATTTTGTGACATATAAAGCTAGTCTATGCTTGTGTTAGCTAGCTAGCACTGTTTTGAACACTGATAATAAGTACACAATTGTTTGAAAAGATTTTAGAAACGTTTTTTTTTTTAGCCAAGTTGCTATTAACATTCATTACCAAGTTAATATCAAACCAACAATGACTGCAATCAACGTTGTATCTTTCTTATTTTAGGATCAAAGGCATGTAAATATTGTCTTAAAGCCGACCACCAGAGGTATGTTGAGTCCAGTTATCTTAATTCAGATTATGTGTAATGTTAAAACGTCTAGTAGTGATGTCACAAAATTGAGAACAAAACACAGACATGTGAACAAACACTGCTGAATCCAAAACAAAATCCATCGCCTTAAACAAATTACCGGTTTCCAAGGCAAGACGGACCCACAAACGAACAATATAAATGCTACAATCCATTACCGCAAATCCTCAATGGTAATTTACTGAACAGCCAGAGAATTGTCATAGGTCTTTAAGAGTTGCAATATGACAGATAAGGACAGTGTGATTGGTATTGCCGAGAGTTATACATAAATTGAGCTCTATGTCAGAGGCCAAAATGTAAGAGATTTACAGCTTAAAATGGAAAATATACCAATTCTTGAAAAACATGTATTTTGTAATTGCTGTAATATAACAATCTGGCCAATGTCCATATAATCACACACTGTGTTTTGTATCAAATCCATATAACGAAAATTGCTACTCTTTGAAATTGTTGCGATTCGTTTTCCAAACTTACCCTTAACTTGCTAACATCTAACTCTTCAGCTAGGTTTTACACCTAGCTGCAAATGTCAGCAATTAATATTCCAAGTGAATACATCATTTAAGTAATATAAAAAAATAGGAAAGAGAAATATTCCATCCATTTAGCAAACCATTTGGCATAAACATAACATATAATCTCTATAAAGTTATACATTACAGGCTCAGAAAGGAGGTAAGTAAATACTTGTGGTCAAATGTACAAAAAAACTTACAGAGCTGTCTTCTCTCCCATCATAAATTGAAAATCTTTGTTTCGCAGATGCATGTCCGCACTGTAAAGAGATAATACAACATTAGACCCACAAAAAAATAAACAAATTGACCACTCAGTTTGGGTAGATTTATCTCGTATTAAGTGCCCGAGACAGCTTATTTTCAATGCAGCAAACAGCTGACGAGAGGACTGATTCCAGCAGACAATCCCTTTGAGTTACAGTATGGCTGCTTTCATAAATTCATTTTCAAACCTTAAGCTATAACAATTGATTAGTGGCTCATGTCCTTTGCACTGAACACTGTATTCAGATTATTAGAAGTCTCATGTTTTATACCATCAGTGGATTAACAATATTTGGGAGAACGTGTAAAGCAAAAAAGGTCGCAGAACAATATTGATAATGGGTAAGTCTCAACCCGTGCCCTCACATCTATGCATACCTTTTAACAGTGGCCATGCCTGACGCCTAGTACGGAAGGGGGTATCAAAATTTAGCAGTGCTAAATGGGTCTGATGATGGTCATATTTCTAGAACACAAATCACAAGAAATGTAAATTACGAATCGTGTTCCTAACCGTTTTGTTTGACTTAAGACTTCTATTTTAATTTTTTTTTGGAAAAGTGCAACTCTAGAAGTTGGACTCTCATTAAGAAAGGACACACAACATCTAAGTCGCAAAAAGTCAGTTTGAACAAAAGGACTCGCTAGGACATAAAAATAACAGATACTATATTTAAGGATAATAAACTACCAAATGCTAGTTCCATGAATGACTGAAAAGTTTCTCCGATTTTAAATATTTCTGTATGGCTTGTAAGCATTTGGAAATGGCTAGCTAGCTAGCTAGAAAGACACAACAAATCCAAATGTTAATGTGAGAGAAATGTGCTCTACAAATAAACAAACCAAAACACACCTTTGAATGTTTTTAAATCGCTCAACCTAAAAAATTCTATTCGGAATGTCAATATCTATATTAATGAAGGAATACTCATTCACAAGAGGTTTCCATATGAGAACCCCTTATAAGTATGGGTCTCACGGTATGCCAACTTGTCATTATTTAATAAAACTTGCTAATGAAGGAATTGCAAAGTAAAAATTTCTTGGGTGATGGAACACCTGTTTTGTTGGAGCTGAACCTGATGGAACATAGCCCATGTGGCAACTACAGCATTATCCATATGAAAGCAGAACTTTACCTGCACAATGAGTCTTCTACAAACACAGCGTCACTACAAGAAATGTCTTCATTAACATGTAACTAAAACAACTCTTAACGCTGTAGTACATATGTCAGGCCCGTATGTGGTGCTATAACGCTGCCACAGAAATACATAAATGAAGAAGACATGGACCATGTGCACTGTGTACACACTATTTTTTCCTTTCTTTTTTTTTTTTTTTTTTTTTAAATAAAGCTTTATTTGAATATGTATACAAGCACATAAATTACTAATTAAAAAGACAGCGAGTCAGCAATGACTGCTCAATTGGTGGTGCATCTATTACTATGAGGTGGCAGCAGCAGCATTTGTTTGAGAGGTTCCTTGAATGCATCTTGAAGCTGCTCATCTAAACTCAACACGCAGTAGATCCCACAGAGGTGGAACAGGAAATGTACTAGGGTCTTTGAATGCATCCTGTTAGCCTTGTAGCTCAACACAATAAGAACCCTGTATTATTTCCATTAGCTCTCATGCACTGAAGCTAAGAATATTCAGCGGATAATCCTAATGAGTACTTGAAAAGCATTTTTTCTTAAAATGCCAATCTTTAATAACGCGATTAGACAAATTATAAACCACAAGAACACGATGACAAAACAGCAACAGCGAATGCGAGATAGGTGGGGCTATGACATCATCATTTTAATAATGGAAATATTAATAATAAGTATTGGTTGTACACCCAAAAACGCAGGGATTCCGTTTTCCCAAAATAGCATTTTAAGGCTCCTGAAATGCCAATTTTGTGTGGATAAAAATCTGAAAGGATACAAAAAGTTAGCGGATACTCTTTCACGTGTTATTGCGTTTGTACGGGCCCAGAGACTTTTAACTTTACATATCATCTTACCTCAAGTTATGCATTAGCATATTTCGGCATGTTACAATATTACACAGTAGGGGGCAGACCATCATCAAAAAGGACATAGCAGTGAGATAATATACTATTAACTCTGCTTTTTTTTTTTAACTGCTATGTTTGTGTTGTCAGTAAAACGGATAATTCGATTAGACTCATTGAAAGAGTTCAATACTAAGCTAATGTGTTGACTTTAACGATATCTCAAGAAATATACTTACATATCCCCAATGCAGTAGAGTCGTCCGAATCAGACACTTCATGACACCACAACGACTAAATGTCAACCCTTTAAAAACAGAAAAGTTAAGTTTAAGAGAAAAAAACATGACAACAGCACATCCTACTGGCGACATATGTATGACAGGCAAGCTAGTAAGAGTGTAAAATATACAAGATTGGTTGATATAAAGACATACCATTTAAGCGTAAGTTGATCTCCAATCTTCTTAGACGAAATCTGAGAAACATCGACGGGAATTCCTGCAAAATATTTTTTGAGAAATCGTCATTTCTTAAGTCATACAAGAAATGCAAATTTTTTACTGGAATGATGACAGATGTTAATGGGTTGGTTTCGTGAGTAGTCAGACTACATTTGAGAGTTTATTAATATATTAAGAGAATGTGAAATTAGTTGTGTAATAAGTCTAGATTTATTTATCTTTTTGCATGTTTCGGCAACTCAAAGTGCAAATAAACTAATGTTTAACAGAAACATCCGATTGAGTATAGCGTAGAGAGGACATTTTGTTCTGTGCAGGATTCACTAATCTCTTGGTTTTGACAATTTAGTTTAAGATAAAATACAAAAGTTTGTAAGTTTGTATCTATGATATGATGTGTAGTGTAGTGTTTGCCATTATATGTAAATAAATGGACAACCTTGTTCATGACACTTTGATATTATGAATTTTTTTGTATTCAATTAATGTTAATATAGTGTTTACTTTTCAAATGAAAGCAGAGAAGCTTTCTAACATAATGTTTCTATACATGTACATCTATACTTAATGTAACATGGAAAAACAACAATGCACGCATTTAAATGTGTCCTCCACTCAGTACCTCATAGGGTTAAAAGCCAACACCCTAAAATGTTTTTCGAAGTATATCTAACCTTATGTAACATATATTTCTTTTAATTGACAAATAATAGTTGTATAGTTTGAATCTTAAGTCTATGGTGCAAGAATAATTGAAAACAGTCACATTTTAGCATTTTAACAATTTGTCACATTTAATTTAACATTATTTTTTTAAAAGTCAAAGGTTTTAATGTACATTTCACTAAAGTGTGTAATTGCCTACATCTGCACACTGGAGTGGAGTAATGATGGAACTTAAACAGCTTTTTAATACATTTTTGAATTTATAATTTAGTGAAAAGCCACATAAATGAATATAGTGATAATTGAATAAAATATGCTCAAGTTTAAGGTGGTGATATTATACAATGTCAAAACATCCCTTAAAAACGAATCATTTGTTTAGTTTAGTCGTTTTTGTCGAACAAATTCAGACAGGGGCATTTGTCCTTTCAAGGACAAAGCACATTTTAAATGCGTAGGTAGAAATATCTCCTTAAAGGGTCGGGAACAAATGTACTTCTTCACACATAAACCAAGCTAAATCGAAACAAAGGCAGCAAACAAGTGAAATCCATCAAGTTGAACACAAATTCATACATTTTACGCTCCGAAAGCCGTTTTCCTTTTTTCGCTGACATCACACCATGGCCATTTTTACAACGCTGCGTCTTACTGTCGTTCTTTCCACCATATTGACTCCGTCCCGAATTCTATTTAAAAGCTCTTAACGTATGATTACTCGCAGTTTCTTACCCAGGGTGCACGCCGTGTCTATCCCCCGTCGTCTGCGGTGCTGGACATGGTGTTTTTGCTGGGTTTTGGCCGTTTTGGTGGCGCTTTCATCCTCCCGGCTCTCCGTTCTCTCGACATCAGTGTTCTCCGTCCGCGGTGTTCGCCCTCTTCTCCTTCCTCGCTGCTTGTGCCTCCGCTCATATCCTTCAGCGGCTCTGCCCACTTTCGTCTCCACGTAAGCCCTCCTCTCCACTTCCTCTCCAGCCCCATATTAGAGCTAACGCTGAGCTAACGTTAGCAGCCGACGAACATTGTGATGTTGAGGTTAATGAATGTTGGTGAACGGAAAGTTAAGGAAAATAAGTGTGTACAATTCAATCAAACAGCAATAACACAGTGCTACATACTGCGTGTGTCGAACTGTTTGTACACATTTATATTGAACATGTTTTGAGACATTCATAATGAGGAATATACTCGTGAACTTCAATATTGTTGCACCAAAGAATAAAAGACAATTTTTTTTAGATTACTGTGCTGAAAATTCCGCACGAAAGAAAATAGTTTACTAAAATAAGTATGTGCAATTAAAACAACATAGTGATACAAACTGTTATTACTGCAGTATTTCAAATTTTAACCAGTGTGTGCTTGTATTAATGCTTCTTTATGAAATTAGTGCTCTAACTCTTACTCTGTTCACTGTGTACATAATATCATGTTGTACATATATGCACATTATACACGTTATTAAATTGTATTATGTCTAATATTTAATGTTTCTGTATTTCATGTTCATTTTAAATGTCCTTATGACATTTTGTTCTGTGCAGGATTCACTAATCCCTTGGTTTTGACAATTTAGATAAAATACAAAGTTTGTACGTTTGTATCTATGATATGATATGTAGTGTTTGCTATTATATGTAAATAAATGGACAACCTTGTTCATGCACAAATATTTTTTGTATTCAATTAATGTTAATATAGTGTTTACTTTTCAAATTAAAGCAGAGAAGCTTTCTAACATAAAATGTTTCTATACACGTTATTAAATTGTATTCTGTCTAATATTTAATGTTTCTGTATTTCATGTTCATATTAAATGTCATCATGACATTTTGTTCTGTGCAGGATTCACTAATCCCAATTTAGTTTAAGATAAAATACAAAAGTTTGTACGTTTGTATCTATGATATGATGTGTAGTGTTTGCTATTATATGTAAATAAATGGACAACCTTGTTCATGCACAAATATTTTTTGTATTCAATTAATGTTAATATAGTGTTTACTTTTCAAATTAAAGCAGAGAAGCTTTCTAACATAAAATGTTTCTATACATGTTATTAAATTGTATTATGTCTAATATTTAATGTTTTTATATTTCTTTCTTCCAGGTATAATCTGGCAACTTCCCCTAATAAAGGATTACCTTGTCCTGTCCAAGACATCAAGAAGGCTAAATGACTCTTAAAATGATATTGTTTATCTCCTATTATTTACCGTAGGTGAGAAAATAGAAACATAAATCTGTTGGGGGCCAGCAGATTTGCCAGTATGAGCTTATTCAAACGCAGCAGCTGTTGTTCCACATTGTCTGTATGGAGCCTCTGTGGTAAGTATGTGCTCTGCACTCCACCCTCATCATGATTCAATGAGGTGCTTGCCAAAGCAGCGCCTGCGCAGTGCAGTGGAAGGTTTCTTTAAAAAGATCCTCAGCCTAGCAACAGGAGTGGCCTTCAAGTGCAGGCATAACATGATACTGAACAGGTTTGAATAAGGAAGCGCTTGTACATCAGATTCATGTTGTTTCAAAACATCAACATATGAACAGCACCGTTGTGCATCAGCTGTTCATGGTGTTCCATGCAAGGAAAAACAGTTCATTTCTGCATGTGCTAAATACACGTAAACAAAAGTGTTGTTTATTTACAGAATATGGCCTCTGTGTATGCTGCACTATCACACGCACTTATTATGACAGTGGATTCAGGATGATTTATATATTTGTAACAAGACACCATGCAATCCAAAATAACTCATAAAGTACTTTGTGATTTTGATTGAAAGAGTTTTTGTGTGTCGCGACATCATCAACAAAGACAACTGCCAGTGAACTGTTGGCATTATCTTACCTTATCTTACCTCCTCATTAGAAATAGTTCCCTCTAGTCAACATTTGACCCCCTTCACAGACATGATACCCCCTCTCTTTTATAAACAAACCCCCCTCAACTCTGTAAGCATGGTTAAACATGCAGTAAAATGAGGATGATCAGCAGTTCTGAATCAAAAGTCACATGTCACCCTCTGTCAGTCCGCAGCTGCTTATAGAAATGTTGGTTTTGTCTGTTGATGTTTGAGTTATTGTGTTATTGTGTTATTGTGTTATTGTTGATGTGTGGACCAAAGCCCTGCGCTGCAAGACAGTCTGTCTATTGTATGATGCAATGTGTCAGTCAGATTAGGAAGGAAGAAGTTCAGCCATGTTTTTTCCTTTAAAGGCGAAGAGCAAACAACGATGTTGTTCAAGGGTGTGCCTCAGGGTGTGCCGTAACACAACGCTGAGATAGCACCGACAACCGGTAGGTTTACATTCACCCATTCACTCAACATCATGCTGAAGTGAAAATAAGCCGATGGTTGACACAAGCACACAAAGACTGTGTCCTGATATTTACCTTCACCGTGACTTTAGATTTAAGTCTCTACCGTTTGTATTTTGAAGAGAAAATGCTCGCACATTCCACTCAACATATCCAATGTGACCAAATTATGAGATGTTTACATTTGAATTCCAAGTCTAAACTCATTTTAAAATGTAGATTTGCATAAGTAAACTGAGCCTGAAGCATGAAAAGCAAATGGCGCTATGTCAGCCTGTGGAAACCAGAGTAACTTGATCATAGTCGGAGCTGTTTCTCTGCATAAAGGTCAGCCCGTCCTCTCAGAATGTGGCAAACCCCCTTTAGCTAAAGACTTGCAGGATAATGTGTCAACAAACTCATGACTTACAGAGGGAAAATCTCCACTGTTTGCACTTAAGCTCAACGCAGACGTGGAAATATCTCATCAATCTGCAAGCTCACGACTGAAAGAGGATACGTTCAACAGAACAAGGGTTAGCTGCAGTTTTACACATCTACAGTCAAACAGTCACAGACCTTTTTCAAACTCTATGTTTCGCCTCTACTGTTATTTAGTGCTGCCATCTGGTGGCCTTTCATCAAACCATATCGGTCTTTATAATCCAAATAAATAGCAGTTGAAGGTCAACACTAACAAGCAGGTTAACATTGCATTAAAGGATGATTTAGTCTGACATGGTTATAAAGGCACGTTGACTAACTCACTGGCCAAATGGATTACAGTGTTGTAAATGCATAACTATGTGTTTGTATACTTTTTAATCTATGCTTCTGGAAAATATAAAGCCATTATATCGAGTGACAAGGATAAATCTATAATGTTTAATGAAGAGAGAGAGAGAGAGAGAGAGAGCAGGGTTTGTATTTGTTGAATGAGTAAAACTTTCACTGATCATTTCAGAGCTCATAATTATCTGCTGGTCCATGGGAAATGCTACCTTCAAATGCTGTTGGAAATTTCTCCACTGCTAGTTGAGATGCAAGATGACTGAAATCAGGCTGAGTTATGATCGAAGACTCGTTCATGAAGAGTTTCATCTGAATGTTACAAACTATATAGATAAATGCTCCTGCTCTGCCACTGTACACACTCTAATGCTCCCTCATTCAAGCCTGATAGTATTGCCTGACAGAGCCTAATTTTATTTGTGTAGCACCAAAGTCTCACATTGTTTCTCTTTACAAAGAAGAACAACAACAATCTTATGCACTGCCTGACGGCCTCAAGTGTAAATGTGTTTGTAAAGGCACACATTTGTTTTCCTATACTTTTGTGCCGCTGCAGACCCATCCACCCATCCACCCATCCATCCATTCATCCATCATCCATCATCCATCCATCCATTCGTCCATTCGTCCATCCATGCCGACTTTTCACAGCAGACAGATCTGTTCCTCACTCTCATCCTCCTCTTCCTCACATATGGTGCAGTGACATGAGATGAAGATGGAGCGAGACATAAGGTGACTTTTCTTATTTCATTTTTTTATTTGTTTCATTTCTCAGCTCCACTCCACATGATCACATGTCCTGGTTCATACAGTACAACACTATTTCTGATTTTCCATTTCAGTACCACCAGAGGAAGCTCACGTAACACTAGTGGTACACGTGTACCACAGTTTGAGAACCATGGCTTCAAGCTGTACTGGTGGGAATGGTAGGAATTACGAGGCTGCATGAAGGCAACAGCAGCCTCACACACACACACACACACACAACCGCAGGATGAAGGAAGGAAGAGCGGAGCAGCAGAGCAGCAAAGTAAGCTCATAATCCTCCATCTGCTCTCAGGAAGGCGCAGCTTTGGTCACCTGAGCAGAGGAGAAGCACGAGGACAGACATGGATAGTTGTGTCATGTGACAGCTGTCGTCGTGTTTGGACAAACTGAAGATCCAGCCTTTGTTTCTCTGTTACTTCCATGTTTATCTGCATCACCATGTTGAAGTGCACTCTGGTTTTAAGTTTGATTCTCGCGGTAGTTTCTCGGATCATCGGGGAGCCGCAGACTCTTCCCTCTGTCGCGCTGCACGTGAGCTCCACACCGTCCTCCTCCATCATCAGTGACCGCGAAGGCACGAACGTGACAGATGCTGCTGCGCTGGGATCTCACGTGTCATCATCCTTCATGACGCATCTGCCCGCGCTGAAAAACATCGTGCTCTTCATCTGCGTGTTAACAGCTGCTCTCATCACGTGTCTGCTCACCAGAGTGCTCAGGTAAACACACGACCAAATAATATCATCATCATCATCATCATCGTGCAGTGACGTCACTGTGGTCAGTGAATTTGTTGTGTTTTGGTTTGGTTGTTATGTGACGCAAAAGTCTGGGCCTCGCGATGAGAGACAATCCTGTTTAATCCCATGTTTTTATCGATGATCACGTGACACCATGACACCATGACCCTCCATAAACTGCAGCTGGTTCAGAACTCATCTCACGAACTCCATCCATCACATCCCGCCGCTCCCACAGCAGCTCCACGGCTCCTTTCACCCTCAGATGCAGCTCACTGTCACTCATGGAGCATCATCACCTCTGACCTCTGACCCCTGACCTCCCAATGACCACACAGCACTGTCCACTGTCATTTATTCCGTTCTATTTGATTGTGTTTTTGTGTCGTATGTGAGGTGAAGTGTGAGAGAACACAGACTCGTTGTATATCAGGACTCATTGTATCCATTCGGATTAGAGAACGTCCTTCCCAGAAAAAAAGTATTTTATTTTATTAATTTATAAAACAAAATGTAATACAAAAAAATGACACTCTTACATTTGAAAAGCTGAAATCAGAGAACACAGGTTGCAGCCACATTGAGTAATGTAATATAACTAAGTCTTCAACGATTGATTGATAAGTAGTTGACGAGTAAATAACTGTTTTAAAGCGACTAATGCTTCTCTTTCTTGTCTTTAATCCCCACAGATCTGGGAGAAAGATCAGAAAAACACGGAAATATGACATCATAACAACACCAGCAGAGCGCGTTGAGATGGCTCCACTGAATGAGGAGCATGACGATGAGGATGACTCCGTTCTGTTTGATGTCAAATACAGGTTTGTCTTTTCATTGGTGTGACAGTGACCATGACTTAGACAGTACTGAGACGCCTCGACACCTACCTGACAACATTCCCTGTGCGTTCAGTTAACAGTGGAGATCCTGGAATTCACACTTTCACATGAATGTTCTCATATTTGTCTGTTTGTGTAGAAACAACCTTTAATGATATTTTATTACAAGTCTGACAGTTTGAAACGAAACCTTCATTTGCTTATGAAAACACATGTGTACTGTTTTGACTATGAAACCCCACTGATTGTATTGTAGATAGAATTATAGATAGAATAGGAATAATAGCATTTTAGTGAGCTTTTAAAACCTGAATGTGGTAAATATTGACGCTAGGTTTTCAGTTGTTCTTCGACACACAAGCATTTTCTGTCCTGTTGAACTCGACTGTCTTGACTGTTTCCTCAACTTAAAGCTGATTTATCTTTGTAGAGTAACGCCGAGTTTGTTTTTTGCAGGTGAATTCCAGCGTTGACGTCAACATCTGTGTGATCTCCTGTATTCAGTGACATGAAATGCTACACGTGCATGCCTTTGAGCCGCATGGATGTCATCGTTTGCTGTTTCCTGTCGTGACTTCTCCAAAGTCATTCAGCTGTTACGGTGGAGTTCACTCGTCTTCACAAGAATTCATTTAACATTTTATTCTTTAGACTTTCTCAAGGTTCATGTTCCAAATATTGTTTTCTTTTGAGCTTAAGCCAAAAAGTATGTTGGTCTGTACAGTTTCTGTAGCCTGTGATCCGCCTCTCTGTGGCCTCGGAAATCAGTCGTCAGTTGAGCAAAAACATGCAATAAATATTGTGAAAAGACCGTTTTCCAGTGTAAACATGGATCATTACAACGTAACAGCAGATATACAGTATCTTCATCTACTAAGCACTTTGTTGTGGGAAGTCTTTCTGTGTCGTTTTACTTTCCTATTTTGCTGCGATCTCTGGTCATTTTTCAAATGTTGATAAAAACTTCATCATCAGTATATATTTCTATTGTATACAAGTGTAAAGTATTATTATTATTAAATTATTGGTAAGCCAAACATGCTGTGAATGTGAATGCTGCAGTGTATCAACAGCATGTGCTGTCAAAACACTCAATGACAGAACATCCCCATCATATTTAACATGATCCCTGTTACACACGTGTGGTAAAGAGTCTCTCCAGTCATTTGGTGCAACTTTGAATATTAAAAGAAACCACCACGTCATTTTCATCAACCGTGATTATTCTCGGTTTGTATATATTGAATGTTTTACTTTACTTTAGAAGCTGTGAAAGCAGCCTGACAAACCCTCACAAAGAATATAGCACAAGTAAAAAGTCAAAGAATGTCATTCTTTCATGTGCTTTAAAAAACCCACCAACAATCCACAAACGTTGTGTGCACTCACACGTGATTACAGAACAGCACTGAGTGCATGTAGATTGTGAGTGTGTGTTTTGTAGGTGACCTTCTGTTATTTGATCGTGCACCTCGGCTCACAGGAGCAGCTGCTGCTTCAATGAGGAGCTGGTCACAGGAAACAATGTCACACAAACCCTGACGCTGTATTTCTGTCCAGTGACTCCGGTCCTGGAGGAAGAACTGAACAAATGTTTTTAATGAACTGATTCTAACTGAAAACAACTGCTTTACAAGTCACTAGTCACTCGTTTGTGTGTGTGTGTGTGTGTGTGTGTAAAAGGAAGTCGGGCAGTTTCATGCAGCTGTGCAGTGATGACTCCACCAGAAACATCTGGAAATATAGCAAAAACCATACATGAAAGGCCATGTGTTAGATAATGAAAATGATGATTGACCTCTAATTAATTTTTTCTATGTTCCTGTGGGTGTCAGGTAAGTGTGACAAAAGTAAAACATTAAGAAATGTGTTTTTATTTTTCACAAACCTACAATAGTTGAAGAATCAACTGAACTGACAAACGTACAGAAATATAAACCAGTGTTAAACTGATAATCGATAATAAAGGCACATTTACACAAAACAAGTCTTTTTCCACATTGTCTTTAGGTTTCTTTATGGGTCGCTATAAGTTATTACAATTATTAACAAGATTTACTTTTCTTTTTCCAAATCTACAAACATGAACCTAAACAAACTCTACAAGTATGAATCATGGTATACAAGCTCCTCCTCCTCTAAGTATTGCACTGAAAGCATTGCTAAGAGCGACTACTGAAACAAATTTGAAGCACATGAACGTACATTCAGTTCTTACTACCACCATAGCATTAACATTTCCAGTGCACAAAGTTTGCTAAGTCTATATAAACATACTTAACATCCAGGACACTTAAACATAGTTCCATTTCTTCCTTCAGCTGCCCTGGAAACCTGACATTATCACATGGCAACACTGTTGTACTGGACTTTTTCACTCATGAATAACCTGGTCCAATTTTCTCAGTCAGTGAAAAAGTATCATTATCATCATTATCACCAGTATAATCGGTATCATCTGTATCACCAGTATCATCATTATCATTAGTATCACCAGTATCAGTATCACCAGTATCATCAGTATCATTAGTATCACCAGTATCATCATTATCATTAGTATCAGTATCATCAGTATCATTAGTATCACCCGTATCATCATTATCATCAGTATCATTAGTATCATCAGTATCACCAGTATCACCAGTATCATCAGTATCACCAGTATCATTAGTATCCTCAGTATCATCAGTATCATTAGTATCACCAGTATCATTAGTATCACCAGTATCATCAGTATCATTAGTATCACCAGTATCATTAGTATCACCAGTATCACCAGTATCATTAGTATCACCAGTATCATCAGTATCACCAGTATCATTAGTATCACCAGTATCATTAGTAGCATCAGTATCACCAGTATCATTAGTATCACCAGTATCATTAGTATCACCAGTATCACCAGTATCATTAGTATCATCAGTATCACCAGTATCATCAGTATCATTAGTATCACCAGTATCACCAGTATCATCAGTATCACCAGTATCATTAGTATCACCAGTATCATTAGTATCATCAGTATCATTAGTATCACCAGTATCATCAGTATCATCATTATCATTAGTATCATCAGTATCACCAGTATCATCATTATCATTAGTATCATCAGTATCATTAGTATCATCAGTATCATTAGTATCACCAGTATCATCAGTATCATCAGTATCACCAGTATCATCAGTATCATTAGTATCATCAGTATCATCAGTATCATTAGTATCATCAGTATCATCAGTATCATCAGCTCTAACAAAAAGAGCACATTCAAAAGGGTTCATCATATTAAAGTTAAATGGTTTAAAAAGCTGAGCCACATTTAATTCTGTCCCTGGATTAAATGCTGACTCACATTAAGCTTTTTACATTCAGGAGCTCTAAACGCTGACATTCTGCATAAAAACAAAAAATAAAATGAAAAAACAGTTTCCAGTGTTTGATAACAAATCTAAAAACAGAAATCTGGGCTTTTATCCTCAAATCTTATAAAACACTATAAGAGTACTTATTCAAAAACTGGCTGCAATATTTGCCATAGAAATTTCATCATGAGAAATGAGTTTGAAATCGACAAAAAGAGAAGTTACTTCAAGTTTTATAAAAGTAGAGAAACGTCTCAGTCGACCACCCAGGACTGAGGCTTCCTGCTGTTAGTCCTGAGGTTTCCTGTCTGCACCACAGCTGCCGGTGTGGAGCTGCAGCGCCCCCTGTCTATGCAACGTGCTCAGCGTTCTGAACTCTAAAGGCATAGTGTGTGGACTCGACCTGGACGTGTACTCGTATTTCAGAGCATCGTAGTAGTGATATTTGACAGGTTTCCCATCGGGGTCGAGAGAAAAGGGCCAGAAACCATAAAGATGGATCTCGTCACAGAAACGAGTGGCCAGCGTGTACATGAGGAGGCCTGTGGTCGGACGCTTGATGTGGACATCGTTGGTTAACCAGTACCTGAGACCAGACCAGACAAGAACAGAGCGTTAACTACATGGGAAGGGAGTTTTCCCCGGTCCACATCTGATCTGTTTGTGTACAGTTTAATAATCTAATCTAAGCTGCAGTGTGGTGCACGTCATACAATCATGCATTTACAGAATAAACATGAAACAGTTCATCAGAAAAACAAACATTTCACTTTTGTATGAAATATGAAAGTAATACAGACTTTGTCAAGAGTTTACGATAACGTGTGATAATAAGTCAAAATGCACTTCAAACATCTCAGGAACAAAGAAAGAATTCAAGGAAAAACATCTCAACTCAAACGATCGGTTAATTTCTAATCTAATGAATCAAAGACTAAGATTTTCATAATTATGCAATAATAAATATTCGATATGCCACAGAATCATCACAAATGCTGTGTTGATGCAGTGTGCTGCTGTTCCTCAGGCTCTTCTGTGTTCAGTGCTGAGATGCAGAGGTTGTTCTATTTAAAGCTGCTCATGTGTCATGTGACACACATACTGAGCAGGTCTCTAACCAGCAGGTGATTCACAGGCCAACGCTGTCCAGCAGATACAAAGCAGATAAAGATTCAAGGACAACAGGAAAAGAAACAACAATCCCTGAGTTACTCAAATAATCCATGATTAATTGATCACTATGTTGGTCACCATGTTTGTTATCATTAAAATGAGCTCTCTGCTCCGTGGAACTACAAAATCATGAACACTGTTTGCTTCGTGGACAAAACAACTCATCATTTCAGGGTCTGATCCACATTTTTCAACATTTTCAACTGATTAATCAGGAAAATAATCGGCAAATGAATTGATTATGAAAATAATCCTTTTCACTCTCACACCTGCGGTCAGTTTAGTCACATGAACCAAATCTCATGTGTGCATGTTTAAGGGCTGTGGGAGGCCGGAGTACCAGGAGAGACGTACCGACTGGTGACCTTCATCATCAGAGTTTAACATATCTCTGACTCCCTCTGCTGGTCTCACAGCGGCGTCTGTGAAATCATCAGATCACCACAGGTAACCACGTCTACTCCAACAGGAGAGTCAGCACGATGCTCGCAGCCTCCTCTCATACCTCCCCTCAGACAGTGCTACTATTTCCTCTGGATTTATTTATCGGTTATTTATTGAATTATTACTTGAACTTTATTGACTATTCATTTTCTTCTTGTGATTAGAGACATGAGACGGTGTCTGTACACTGGGCTTTTAATGTATATGATAATGTAATTAACTAAACAGCTAAAGCACGTATGGAATTAGATTTGTGTCAATATTTTCAAAAACTTTTTAAGAAGCAAAAAATATCGATTTAATGATTCAAGAATATTGTATTTTATTGTTTGAAAATACACTTTCTTTGCACTGTTGTTTTTTGTTTGTGGGCGGGCCTTGGGAAGCTGCCTGCTGATTGGCTGCAGTTTTAGAGTGACAGTTCAACGGCCAGAAGTCGTCACAGGCTTGGAGTCGACGTCCGACAAAATAATTGTAAATATCTAACGTTTATAATCTCACAAATCTATAATCTCATATTTACAATTATTTTGTCGGACGTTGACGGGGAAAACTTGGGGAACGAGTTCCAGACGGATCCATCGTCTATCACCTGTTGGTGGCGCTCTTGTTTTTGTCAAAAGAGACAATGAAGGTGTGAGTAACCATGGAAACGTGCTTGAGGTTATTTGAAGAAGTTAGCTTGTAACTAACGTGAAACACGAGGACTTACAACACGTCCGGCCTGTTTTTCCCTTAAAGCAATGGTTAGTTGTGTTGGTCTCTTCATCTCATTTTCTACTATAATGAATAAGTTTGTTTTTCAAAATGTCACACTGGTCCTTAAAGAGAGATAAATGATCGTGGTCTGCAAACAAAAGCATTCATTTTAGAAAAACTACTATATTAAATGAAATAAGTGGAGCAGGAAGACGAGAGCAGCTTCCCGGCGCTGGCTGCCTCCGGTGATTAGCTCTAATTCTCCTTTTAAAAATAGCCACTTGCGCTGCAGACCCTCGGTTAAGCCTGTCACAGCTGCGGCTGTCAGCCTGAGCTTAAATCTTACCCTCTGACAGCATGGAGAAGGCGCAGTGAGGGAAAGGCGGTGCGTACGTCCACAGTGTGCAGCAGGATGAGACGGAGGGCCCACTCCACGCGCTCCTCCCCCCCCTTGGCCATGAAGGCTGGGATCCACAGCACGCTGCCACGGAGGCTCTGCAGCCGACGCAGGAAGCGATCCCTCCACTCTTTACTGACCAGGTCCTGGAAGGCCCGCTGCACTACCGAGGGGTTCATGGTCACCAGGTTGGTCTGTGTCCCCACATCCTGAGAGAATTCCTCCACTGGAGCCAGATTACACCTGAGGAAGAACAAGCGTTGGTTACTGAGTTTCCTCAGCCAACTCAGCTTTAAACCGTCTGACGCACGGACAACTATTTTATTATTAGTGACAACAGCTCAACTACATAATTATCCATATTCATTCATAGTTAAGACTATTTGGGACAAAGGATCTTAATCTACTGTCTTCTGCTTATGAGGGAAGCTGCCGTCAGTCTCATACAGAAACAAACAATCACACCTACAGACACTTTAGACCACTGCCACGGTAATTACACACGGATCATGACATGATTTCAATTGTAAGAAGCGCTTTATCCTTTGAACCAGGGACCTTCTTCTTTTAGTTGTGAGGTCACTACTGGACGCCATTAAAGACTTTTACGATCCTAACTCTACTCCAGGTTTTTATTTATTGAGTGAACTTAATTAAGACACATGAAAATGCAGAGCCTGACATTTCTCTGTGCTAATTTAAAACAATTAGAAGAACATTTGTGCCTTTTACAGCAGACTGGAGCCCCAATAAATGTAAGAGTCTAAACACAAAGAGTAGAATCTGTTTCCTTTGCCTTTTTTTGTAGAAACGAGGGGTAAAGATGTAAAGATGAGTTTCAACCAGAACAACAATCCCAAATGTTGATACTGACATAGATTCTTTTTAATCATTCAAAGCAGCTCAGGTGTAATATATCATATCATTAATGAATATAATGTATAATTCATTTAGCACTTTTGTTCTATTTCAATTACATTGGAATCAATTGCAAATATAGACATTTCATAAAACAATAAAGTTATGAATATTGAATCACCTGCATTTCAGGCTCAGTTACATCGATTCTGAACAAGGAAACACGATCATTATGTAAAATGGTGTTTTAGTTACAGTGTGTATGTACACATGAAAATGGCCGACAAATCCACACAGGACTCCAGCGTCATTAAGTTTCAGCTCAGAGAGAAGCTGAATCACCACCACGCAACATTGTTTTTTGAAAAACAAGGGAATGTCTACAAGACGGTTAGCCTGGAGTATTGGCCGATACCGATATCGATCTGATACGATATCAGCACACATCATACATACTTTAATGACTTATTTTGTAGTGTGGAACGTTAGAATAGGCTTGATCAAGTGATATTACTTCAACAGAGAACAATAGTATGAGACAAACTGACCCATTTATTATTAACGAATGGTAACATCAATTTTAACCTTCAACATAAGAATATTGGATTTTTTGCCATGTTCATTTCATACAGTCTATGGTTCATTTCATCAGGAGGAAAGTACCAAGTGCTAATGGGGGTGTTTTCAGAGCAGCCATGTTTCACAGGTAACAGCGTGTCTTCAGAGAACACCCCCCTTGTTTTCACTATTTTGGATTAGCCCAACCCACACAGGGTGAGTGACTCGTCAACAGGTGGCGCTGGTTTATGAAATAATGTTGTTTTCACAACTTGCCTCAGGATGAGCTAGCATGGTGCTAACGGCTAGCTCGTGCTCGCTGTGTGGTTTCGTAGCCTCTGAGTTCAGAGGCTACGTTTAACCATGTTGTTGTGATCATGTGATCCAACACGCAGAGCCCACGTGATCACAACGGGTGCTGCTGGATGGAAGAGCTGGAGCGGAATGGACTGGAGATTTTAGAGGCAGTCCAATATAATCCGTTACTTTTTTCGGACCGATATCCGATATCAATATTGGATCGGGACATCCCTAAAGACGATAGTGAGACCTGCTGTGATGTATGGCTTTGAGACGGTGACACTGTCTCAAAAACAGGAGGAGGAGCTGAAGATGCTGAGATTTTCATTGGGTGTGACCAGGATGGACAGGCTTAGAAATGACAGCTCAGGCTGAACAGTATGGAAATAAATGAAGAGAGTCAAGGTTGAGATGGTCAGAGGATGGTGAAGAGGGAATGAGGACGCCCACAGAGAAGGCTCATGGATGTTGTGAAGGAGGACATGAGGACAGTTAGTGTAACAGAAGAGGACATGAGGGACAGGGCAGATGATCAGCTGTGGCGAAACCATTAAGAATAAACATGTATGTCTTAATCCCACTATGGTGTTATACAGCAGTGTATGGAATGTCAATGAAAAAGAGAAATGTAATATTAAACTAGCAACTCCTCAGCATCAAAGTCAAGCAGCCTGTATTCAACGAGGAAACATTGAGTTGAAACTGGGACAAATCACCATTAGCCCACATTTTTGACATTATTGTGGCACTGAGCTCAAAATCATCTATAATTGCAGCACACACTGTCTTTGTGGAAACCGAGCACAAGGCAGAGAACTATATTTAGCTGAGACATTATCTCCCCATCACGTACGTGAATGCCACAGCAAATTCCTCCACTTCTCAAAATGCCACATCCCCTGTTGTCTCACTTCACCCAAACATTAGCGCTGTGGCCCAACTCAGGTCTATAAATCCTGACCTCTGCTCATCAGCATGAGCTTGCACTGTGACACAGAGACAGCACCACCCTGAAGTCTGTTCAGTGATCCATCCATCAGCTGGACGAGGTGCCGCCACAGACTGCTACTGCGGCATCGCAACAACCAAACACGTTTGAAAACACACACACACACACACATCCATCTTCTACCACTTAATCCACATGAGGGTCGCGGGGCCACTGGTCTAATCCCATCTGAAACCATCGCCAGGCCTCACAGAGACAAACACACTCTCACACCTATGGTTGATTTAGAGTGTCTGATTAACCTCTGCATGTTTTTGGACTGTGGGAGGAAACTGGAGAACCCACACACACACACACACACACACACACAGAGAACACGCTAACCACCACATCAACTCTGTGGCTCATGTCAATGAATCTACATTTTAATTAAAGAGCATTTAATTGCTCTTCTTCTGGGAGTTTGCTTTCAACTTAAAATGATCAAGTGGAAAAGTGATATCAATTCATTAGCATTAAGAAAACAAACAAAAAAAAAATGCTCATTTGCACAATGCACATTTTTCTCTTCGTGACATACGGTATGCCATTTTTTTTCCCCACTGTTGCACATTTGACATTTTATGTTTATAATATTTGTTTGTATTGCTGCTATGTTAAAACAATTTCCCCTTAGGGATGAATAAAGTATTTCTATTCTATTCTATTCTATTAAGTCCTAACATGAATGAATCTAAAGTGATTGTCATTCCAATGTTAGAATTGTTAGAACTATTGCTGACAGTGAAATAAAGCTTAAGTGAAACTGATGTACCATCATTTCATTCCACTTAAAGGAACACTTCACGGATTAGCATTTAGCTTTGTATTACTGGAATAGAGGGAAGTATTTTTGAAAAAATGTGCTGAGAAATAACCGTCCTGACCCTAACATTACGTTTGCTCTTTCTATGGAGGAATAAAAAGAAATACCTGATAACAAAGTCATGCGAGTCAATCTCGGGTCCACAGCTGCTGTTCAGAAGGATCCCAGAATTTCCCACAATGGCACAACGTCCATGATGTTGGTTCTTCATGGGAGAGACAGCTGGCAACAGACGGTAGAGGTTTTCAGAGATGGTTGTTGTGCTTTGTCGATCAAAAACATAGTGGATGACGTCTCCTGGCTTCAGAGTGCCCTTCAGTATTGAGATGTCTCTCTCTGGGTCCAGGAATCTCAGGATGTTTTTCCTGTAGAAACACAAGCTGAAGACTAAATATGACAGAGTGATGACCTGCATCATAGACGACTGTAGAGAAATGGGACTGTGCCTGATGACGTTGGAGAGAGTCTTGTTGAAGGTCCAGGTGCTTGATGAGAGGTTGGCAGTGTTCCTGTACGATGGACGGTGAGGATTTTTCTTTGTGCTCACACTTGTCAAAGCTGTGGTTTCCACATGAGCTGCAGCCTTTCTGAAAAGATGAAGACACAGTATGACTTTCATGGTCTGGACATGAGTGAAGTATGAACTGATTTACATTTAATAAAGACAGTGATCATTTGATGCAGACATTTTTAATGTAACTAGGGATGTCCCGATCTGATATTGATATTGATATCAGTCCGATATCGGCCAAAAAACAGTATCGGATTATATTGGACTGCCTCTAAAATCTCCAGTCCATTCCGCTCCAGCTCTTCCATCCAGCAGCGCCCGTTGTGATCACGTGGGCTCTGCGTGTTGGATGCATGTAGATCACATGATCACAACAACTGCTATTTCAGAGGTTAAACCTTTTTATTTAACCTCTAAAATCAGAGGCTAAGCTAGCCATTAGCACCATGCTAGCCCATCCTGAGGCGATCTGCTAAAACAACATTATTTCATAAACCAGAGTCACTCACTCTGTGTGGGCTGGGCTAATCCAAAATAGTGAAAACAAGGGGGGGGTGTTCTCTGAAGACACGCTGTTACCTGTGAAACACGGCTGCTCTGAAAACACCCCCATTAGCACTTGGTACTTTCCTCCTGATGAAATGAACCATAGACTGTATGAAATGAACATGGCAAAAAATCCAATATTCTTCTGTTGAAGGTTAAAATTGATGTAACCATTGGTTAATAATAAATTGTTCAGTTTTTCTCATACTATTATAAATATGTAATTAAAGTATGTATGATTCGTGCTGATATCGTATCAGATCGATATCGGTATCGGCCAATACTCAAGGCTGTAATATCGGTATTGTATCGGAAGTGAAAAAGTCGGGACATCCCTAATTGTAACTGTATTCTCATGGCAAGTGTTCCTGTGACATGATACCACCACAATCATGTGTATTTATAGCAGCTATACATTGACTGTGAATGACTCATTGTGCTATCAAGGCTACAAAGGAAGCTAATGACCAGTAGCAACTGGAGGAACCAGTTATCTCCCCACTGGTGGGCTCTATGTACTCTGTGTGTGTGTGAAGATAATTGGATTTCAGACCTGTGTGGTTTGGGCATCGGCCTCTGTGAGTGCTTTGAATGTCCAGTATTCCTGGAAGAAAGGATTTAGACATAATTACGAATCACACAATTCAGCTTGAAACCCTTGCTGTAATCATATATTTACTAAATAAAACTTAATAACAAATACATGCTGCACGTCCTTCTTTAAATAAACAATGAAGGTGAACGGCATCCATGGAGGTATTTTAGAGCAATCCACTGTGGGCCATTTGCTGATGTCATGAGGAGAAATGTGGCCTAATGAAGCCCCATTATTCAAGAGTGTTTCCTTTCACATGCAGGTGAGCATCAGTCACTTATTCACTTATGTTCACTCTGATGGACTCATGAGAAGCTGCTCTAATGGACAGCTATGCTACTCTCCTTTATTCTGCAGACCTGCTTACATGTGGATATATAGTTTAATTTGTGTTGCAGTTGGCTGTTGTTCTTCCCTCACGGTGAATCACAGAGCAATGTGACCTCATTAGAGAGACCCACAGGTAACAGTATGATACATGAAAGCTGTTTCTGTGTCGGTATTTTACTGCTACTGTTTGTGGGTCAAATTAACTTCTGTATGTTCTTACGTGTTATGTAGGTTAATAAACACACTGACCTTGTCAGGACCAGACCAGACCAGGATGAGACCACAGACAGACCAAAACTCAGAACCGTATTTCTGAGGAACTGGTTCAGTTAAGTTCAGGGCTAAGATTTTACTTTAGGTTAGGGTAAGGTTATGGTTGGACATGAACTGGTTAGAAATAACGCTTTGTTTAGGCTGTTCAAACCTCTGTGTGTGTGTGTGTGTGTGTGTGTTTCTGGTCAACATTTGAATGTGTTTAAACAAAAAGAAAAGAAACATCTAAACATCTTTTGTTCTCTTTTGTTGTTGTTGTTGTTGCCCCCCCCCCCCCCCCTCTCCCCCCTCTCAGTGTAATCAGTCTATTCCTTGGAGACTCTGGAGAGGCTACAGCCTGAACAGCTGCTACTGCAGTACCACAGTGTTATAATGTTATACGTGGAACACACACACACACACACACACCTACCTACACACACACAGACACACACATTCAGGCCGAAAGTTTAAAATGAAATCACATTTATTTTCTCTTCACAGACAGAAGAAAAGAGAAGTCATCAAACACACACACACACACACACACACACACATAAGTAAGGACTACATTTGTACTCACGCTGTTTCTTCCTCCACTTGTGCGATATCATCAATGATCAGAACCAGAACCAGTGTAACAAAGCCGAACAGCAGCGTGCGCATGACAAGCGGCATGGCTGAAGAAGAGGAGGAGGAGGAGGAGGAGGAGGCTGCAGCCGTTCCCCACTGTGTTACATTCACCTGCTTATATCTAAGTTGCTAACTCATCTTTTCCTTTTGTTCTCATCTTGTGATCAGAAGCCGAACACTCCCCCCCACCGCTGCCGCCGCCGCCTGCAGATGATGCTCGCCGCTCCGCTCCGCTCCGCACCGCTCCGCACCGCGCTGGTCCACGCTGCTCCGCGCCGCTCCTCCGTCTCGTGTTTCCCGGCGGGGCGCAGCAGCTGCAGCAGCCTCTTCCACTGCTGCCTCTGTGTTCCCCAGTCAAAGTTTGAACGCGTGCACTGACAGACGCTGGCAGACGGAGAGCGGGATGAGGAGCTGCTGACCACGCGAGGTCTTAAAGGAGCAGCGTCCGGCCAGACTCTCCATCTGCACCCCGGTGTGAGTGAGACAGACAGGTTTACTGTCCGAGCACAAAGTCAAGCTATAACAGTTTCGATGAGCAGTGTTTGTTTGTTTGTTTATTTGTTTGTTTGTTTGTTGTTGAAGTATATGAACTAAGAAGAACATATTAACACAGCTAAAGTTTAATACTTAAATGTATTGATGATTGACATTAATAAGTAAACATGAGACAAGAGGGTCTCTGGGACACATGACAAGTCAGACCATACGTTGTACAATAGGCATCCTGTATAGGACAGGAAGCGTGAGGGTCTGTCTTGGATATATGGTTAGTTAGGAAATATAGATGTCTCTTGTTTGACTAAATGGTGATATTGTCCAATTTAAAGATCATGGGACAGTATGGTATATCTGGACCCGACTTGTTCTACAAGTCTGTTGCATTATGGAAACAGGAGAAAGGCGGGGGTCCAAACATGTGATTCCCGCAAATAGGAAGGCTAGAGAATCTATATAATGTTAGTTTTGCTTTTCTGAGGCAGAATTGTTCGGAGATTCGGCAAGAACACATTCTCCTGAGCTGCTGCAGAGCTTGGTTCTGACGCCTGACTTGTGACTAAATAAAATCCCTTTGTTCGGTACGAGTCCTGTGTCAGTGGGGTCTTCTCCTGCATCATCAACTCATCACCTATCGTTCAGAAGAAGAAGGAAGCCTGACAAAAACAACATTACATTCACACACACACAACAAGAGCCACTTTTCCACCTCAGTCCCAGCTCGTCTCCTCACTGCACAGCATGGTTCGGTTGGTTTTCCACTACAATATAGTACCTCCTCAAAGTGGGCGGAGTCATTACTGCACATGAAACTGCTGTGAATTCCGTTTTACACACACACACACACACAGTGACGAGTAAAGTAGTAGCGGACTTCATGAATACCGATGTGACGTTAGCTTCTTTAAACCATGGATTTATTAATGAATGTCAACGACAGTGAATAAAGTATAATGACGTCATTACAGGTTCAAATGATGACTTCAATGGTTCATTTCATTGACTGTGAATATTAGTTTATATGTGTTGTTTTCTTCCATTCACTCATAAACTGTATGATAATAACTGTCACAGAACTCAGAATATTAATGTCCAAGAAAATACTGACAACATTCACCACTTTTATGCTTTGTATTTTGGTTTAAATTTCAAAGTTCAAATGTTTAACTGTTTTTGTAGTTGGTTTACAAATAAAGCTAACTTATCGTATAATTACTATTATGGTGAATATAATAATCATAAAATATTAAAATAAAGTCAGGATGATATTATTAAGAACAATACTGACGTGTTCAAAGTAGTTTTATAACTCCAGATTCTTTCACTCAACATGTTCATCTTCAACTCTAATTCATGTGTTCATCACATTTATCAGACGATAAGACATCAGGGGTGAAGTGAGCGCAGGTGTCAGGTCATCACACCGTCATCAGTGTCACAGTGAACAAAGTCTCCTCCCATCAATCAATCCACTCAGCAGCTCGTTAATACATCCACGAATAAATAACTAAAACCAGCTTTGTCGTAATATTTTTAAAAATATAAAAGAAAACCGCTCATCGCCTTCATTTATTCACATTTTGTCATAAAGTTTTCATGCGGTTCCCTGACAGCAGCCATACAGAGACGTCACATGACCACACAGCTGTGACGTCACTCTGGGAAATAAGATTTTTACTGGGCCTTTACATATATATACATATATATATATAGATATATATATATATATATAAAGAATATAAACATCTATACATGCCTGTGTCCATGTCTCCAGGTGTCCTGTGGACACTTTGACACATGTTTATTTTACTATTGTGCTCAATGGGAAAATTGCTTTTTGGGCAGCATGAGTATTTTTTGTTGCAGTACCACGAGTGGCCACCATGACAACATTGTCTTCAAGGCAGAGGGGGCGGAGCTACATCCAGTTGTTATAATACATCCATGGTATGATGTCATTGCAACTGGGTTGAGGATTTTTGGAAGGTCTGTGTTGCTGGATGTGACGTACTGAGGACCAGCTGCTAATGAAAAGCCGGCGCTGGCAACTATTCCCCGAGCTAGAAGTCTGACGTTTTCACTACAATAGAGGATTTTGAGAGAAATCTCATAAAAGTGGAAGAAGAGCAGGCTTCTAAGTTTATCACGTACAAGAAACAACTCAGGGGTTTAGGGTTAGGCATGGAGAGGAAGTGAGGTTAGGTTTAGGGCCAAGATAACAAATAAAAAAGACTATATTATTCAGCTAAGTCCTTGGTTACTACAGCCCTCAGTACGTCACCCTCTGAAAAAACTGCTCTTTGAGGCCCCTGCATCTTGGGGCCCAAAGCAACTTCCTGTTTCTTTGCAGGATGTAATGATTTGATGCTCCTGTTCAGGTTTGTATAGCTGTTCATATAGAACCTTTGTAAATAAACCGTCTCTTCTGAGCCTAACTCCGCCCAGTCATTTTGAAAAATGCAAAGAAGTAGGCTGAGAGCTGAGTGAGGAAGGGGGGGGGGGGAGGGTCGAGGGGCGTGGTCTGGTAGTGAAATGTGACACTGACTTGCAGCTGTGTGAGGTACTGAGTGAGAGTGAAGCTTCCAGCAGTGGAGAGAGAAAGGCAACGTGGTTTATAAAAGGGGGCGGAGCCTCACACTGATTACACAAGGACGACAAAAGCATGTATCAGTGACAGCAGCTGGTGTTTGACCAGCAAAGACATCACACAGAACACTGTGATTACAATCATTGAACAGTATGAGTGACATATGTTCATGATAAGCTCTCTGATTCCTCTCATGCATATTTATTATGTAACAGTGGAACTGTGTGGACATTTACATCTAATGAAAAGTACAGCTGTTGAATATGTGTTCACTTATTATAGAGGTTTTTACATCGATACACAGTGTCTTTAGGTCGTGTCAGTGAACTGGAGTTACAACATGTGAGACACTTCCAGAGACATAAGAGACCTAATGGACAACTGCATGTGTCCATTAGACAGTTGTGTGTTCAAATCCACGTCAGGGTCACTTCACTCCGTGGGGTGAAGTAGTAAAAGTAGTGAAAGTATCTTATCTGTTGTGTTGCAGTCTCAATGTTGAGGTTAGTGGCTTCTCTGAGCAACATTCAATTCATCTCTCTTTATGATGGTAAATAAACACTTTGTCCTGGACTGAAGGACACACAGAGTTCAGGGTCTGTCCCAGGACTGAGGGACAGAAGATGATGATGATGATGATGATGATGAGCGGGCCACACGGTTGGTGTAGTGGTTAACACTCCTGGCTTTGCAGTGTCATGGAAAACAACACTTGCTCTCATATGTTGCTTGGTTTAACACACACACACGCACACACACACACACACACACACAGACACACACACAGACACAGACACAGACACAGACAAACACACAGACACACACACACATTTATACACTATTCATACCTAGTACATACACTTCCCCCAGCTGCACAGAAAACAGCAACTATGAGCTGTACAGATTTCCTTGTAGCACCATGTGTTTATAAACATTTCATTTTATAAACTGAATTCTCAGTCTGTATTTGGTGTTACAGCACCACCCTGAGGCGGCTTCTTGACCTGCACTGAGACCTGAGCCAGTTCACCACAGAACCTAAGACCTATAAGACCTATTTGCCGGCAATATTTTTATAATAGTAATGAGACATTGAGTTGTAATCATTGTTTTATTAAATGTATTACACTCAACATGAAATTACTTATATTTAAACTGTTTTAATCACAATTATCCTCGTCATTGTTTGCTAAATTTTCTATTTAATTCTTCGTTTTTGTGCATCATAAAAATGTTTTTATTGTAAATCATTTTATATCAAAACAAGCACTTTTACTTTGCAATTCTGTCTAATATCATAATGAATATCTTATATTGCCCACCGGCTACTAAATAGTTGTTTTTCCCACTTCTTTACCTCTATGTCGGCCCCCGCTTGAACAGACTAGATGCTCATTGGCCCCCAGGTCATTTGAGTTTGACACCCCTGGTGCAGACGGATTTTTTACCTTTAAATCAGTTTGAGCTGTATGAATAAATAAATAAATAATAATAAAGCTTGTTGTTTCTGAAGCTTGTTCGACAGCATCAAAGTGAATCTAATGTAAGAACACTCGACACTGCTGGAGGAAAAAAGGTCACGACTAAATTCATTTTCTGAAAAATTATTTATTTCCAGATTAAAATAAACAATATGTTGCCTTAGAAATAGAAGTGTAAGAAAACTATGTGAAAACAGTAAGTGCAGAAAGAAGAGCAGAGCAGAGCGGCAGGTGGTACAGTCTGTGCCGAGTCCAGGTGTCCAGGACAGAGGCCATTTACATGTCATATGACTTTGTACATGCAAATCACACACACACACACACACACACACACCTCTGACCGGTCTCCTCAGAAAGAAATATGTGACTCCTAATCTTTAAATATCAAGGTTCAAGGTTCAAGGTTCAATCAAAACACATCACAATGTTTCTCCTGGTTCTCTTTTGTCTTTACTTCACCACAAGGTGCAGAATTCAAAAGAAAACATCATAGTAAACATTCTTAACTGAACAATCCCTTATTAAGACGTATGACACTAAATAAACTCTGCAAACGTAAAAAAAACAAACAAGCAGACTAGGATGGAAACAAACCTGCAGTCGTAATAAATATGGACATGACAGACAGGAAGTGCACACGTGCTTATATGATCCAGCAAGAGAAACGAGAACCAAGAACACGTGAGAAGCTCCATCGTCACAGTGTTCTTGTTCCACGCTGACTATTCATCTGTAAACACTTGGCAACTTTTAAATATGAATAACTGCAGAAACACCAAGAACATACTATGAATGTGCTGTTTACACACACACACACGTGAAGATCACGGACATCATGACA